>NC_070598.1:15953472-16073472 GCF_027409825.1 Scomber japonicus
TGCAGCCAGGTGGGAGGATCAAAGGTTGACCTTGAATAATTATAATGCAGAAATAGCATTCTCAAGTAATGTTATAAATAAGACACTCTTCGATGAGTGTCAGATGTGGTTTGTAAAGACTCATTTAATCAAATATTGTATACCTGGACCATGATTTTGAATTTTGACCCCTTGAATCTGCTTTGGCATCTTTCCACAACTAACAAAGTAAACACTATTTTATGAGCATTTAGAGAACAAAAGGTTTTGGTAGTTCATAACTGTATCACTATAAAACCAAACCTGACCTGAGAATGAGAGAGAAACAGATCTGTGTGGTGAGTTTCATTCTTTCTGTCTCTTCCTCTTCCACCCTTTGCTGCATTAATTTTTATCACAAAGTCCCTCCCATGAGCCTTTGCACGCTGGATTCTTTCAAAGTCTTGCCCTGACTTCCTGAAGTAGATTTGACTAGTTTATTGAAGCATACCTCTTGCTCTGACATATGTTTATACACACTAAAAATATACATAGTGACAGAAAACACATGCATCTAACAAAGAGATGTAGTCTTTAGTCTTGGAAAATTGTGCGTGACAGTTAAGAGGGACACAGAAAGTATAGAAAGTAAGACAGGAGAAAAACAGATAAGTTTGCTTGCTCGACTGTCTGTCCCATCTCTCAAATAAATTACAAGACTGTAGCTTAATGAGCTGTGTGGGACGGTGATGGGACACACATGTATGCCCATCCATGTGCACATGCATTAAACAAATACCATTGCATGGTTAAACAGTCAGACAATTTGGACCACTTCTCTTTATTCATCAACTAAACAAATGAGCTTCATTTGTCTGTTCTCATTTCTCCATCATCGAACCTGTGTGTGTGTGTGTGTGTGTGTATGTGTTAAAATGATGATCTAGTGTAGGTCATTGTAAGCTAATTAGGCCAGACTCGGGGCTTCTATCAGGTATAATGAGCAAGATCAATGAAGAGATAAGACCGTTCCAGAGACCAACTCTCCCTCGCATCACCAAAATGAAAACACATCACGCTCATGTTTGCACCCACATAGCCAAGTTTCTGTATGTGCACACAAACTGAAAACAAACACACACTTACTGTACAAGTCAAGATTTAAATATTTGTATCTTAAAAATAATTATGTCAGGCAGCTTAACCACTGTCTATCACTGCTTGATAGATGAAGAAAACTGAGGGAACATTTTACTTTGCCCACCTCCATGTCCAACTGTACAGAATAAAGCAAGCTATTGGAACTATCTGTTATTCAGGGCTCAAGGATACCAGGCTTGTCTCTCTAATCACTAGGCTGGCACCCTACTGACACAGAGTGATTAAAAGCTACTGTCTAATTGTATTTCTATAGGATGACATCAATAGTTGTAAAGTTTTTGGGGGACTAAGAAAAGTTTATGAGCATGTTTTCTTGCTCATAAACTTTTGCTTTCTGAAAACATCCCTGCAAATTCTCATTAAAGCTGTTTGAAATCTTTTACTCCATGCTAAAAGATGTTGAGGTAAACACACTAATGACTAATGATTGTATGTGTGCGTGCGCATGTGTGTGTGTGGCAGGGAGAGAGAGGGAGAGAGAGAGAGAGAGAGAGAGAGAGAGGGAGAGAGAGAGAGAGAGAGGTCTGATTGGTAATGGTGTGTGTTTGAAGCAGAAGTCATAAAAACATGCCTCGTGTTTACCATGACTTGTATTTGAACTGGACCCATGCAGAGGGGATGGATTGACTGATATGTGTGTCTGCGTGTGTGCTGATCGGGACACATGCAGACACATTGACCGGCGGATCACATGCACATCCTCCGTATTAAAAAATGGACAAGAAGGGGAGACTAAACAGACCCAAGAAACACAAACATAACTATAATGTGTCACACATTTACCTCAAACCCACACACACACACTCTTACATACTGTGCATACAAAGATGTACACATAGAGAAAGACAGAGCTATCTGAGGTGCAGCTACTGTGCACCGAGGCAATTTGTAATATAGATTTCCTCTATAGGCCACTGTAGTGTACCATTTACCATTTCAAACCCTTTGATTTTTTTCACCAGCGGATAATTCATCTTCTGCTGGTCAATAACTAAGATTGGGACCTAATGAAGGAATCATAGTCAGAGCGGCCATCACACTGGTTTAAACACTGTTTGGAGTCAAATTCCTTGAAAAGTTCATATGTTGCTGAGATGATGGAAGACCGCAAATATGCAAAGGGGAGATACATGGGATTGTGTATGAGTACAGGGGGCAGCCAGCGAATACACATATATATAGACACACACACAGATAAGAACATACACACATTTCAAAACAAAAAACAAACACAAATATAGGCTAAAAAACCCAAATTACAAGATGTATGAGATTCATTTAAGATAATAATGCAATGATTTAACAGCTTTAAAAAGACCAAGTATTAAAATTACAGCTTAAAACACTGTGTTCATAAATCATACTGAATTTTCAGAACTCAAAAATTGAACTGAGGCTTCTCTTAAAACAAATGTAGAAATCCATAAATGACAGGGATGAGTTGTGGAATTAATGTGGGTTGTCAATCCATTAAAATCACCTGATAGAGGGTTGGACTAGCTCTTGTTAAAACATCTGTTTGTGCTGTAACTGCTTTAACGAATGCGACTGGCATTTCTTTGGAAAAAAAGCTTATCAACTTATTTTCCGAGAGTTATGTGAAGATTTACACTACTCTAAGATTTGGCTGTTAAATATGAAGCTATAGCCAGCGGCCAGTTAGTTTAGCTTAGCATAATAAATGGAGACAGGGGAAAAGCTGGCCTGGCTCCATTTGGAGGTAACAGGGTTATTTCTTGCCCTGGAAATGACCGGCAGGAGCCTCTCTAGGAAGTCACTGCTCCCCACCAAGATATAGCCCAATGCATTACCTCTAGAAAAAAGTCATTTTTTTAATGCATAAAAAACAAAGTAAGTAAATAAGAATACATGTGCCCCAAAATATCACAATAAAACAATTTCTATTTAATATTGTAAGAACGTGATTGCCTGTAAATGGTGACAAGAGGCTATGTTTAGGTTGAGCTGAGCCATTTCTCAATGTTATTGCTGAACTGTATCATAATGATACACACATATCATGTTATCTTTTTTTTAAAACCTGTAACTGAAATTAATTATTGAAAGCGAGATGTAATTAAAAAGTAATTACTAACTATTAATTCTCAGTGTTATTGTGTTACATGCCTGGGGAGTTTTGCCTGATTCATAACAATAATTCATAACAGTGGAACACAATTCAATGAACATAACATCATGTTGATTATTTTAATAGGAAATGTTGCCACATTGTAATATATATCAATGTCAGAAAAACTCTCATTAATATTGTGACACTGATTGCAATCAAATCAACACTTCAGCCTAAGGAAACAGTTGCTTCCATTAAAAAGCAACAGTTCTTTCCTTTATGCTTGATAATTCATACACTATAGCCATTACCTCGTCCCCTCCATACAAGACTCTGACTTGACAGACCTCTGACTGACTCTGGCATGTTGAGCAATATGTTTGATCAGAAAATGTACAGCAGAGAAAAGAGGGCTCGGTCGCACAGCGCAGGCAAAGATGAAAGGATTTTCAACAGCTGAGAAAAAGATAGAGAACTCTTTTTGCTTGGCTACTGACTGACCAATCAACTGACCCAAGTCAGTGTCTTACTGGCCCTGGGCTATGACTATTGTCAAACCCTGGTGCACTAATGTTGAAAGAAAAAAGGAGAACCACGCTATGTGAGCTGCATTATTCACAAGGACAGAATGAAAAAAAAAGAGTAAGGTGAAAGAGAGAAATATATATGAAAGAAATACTGCAAAAGAAAGGAAGAGAAAAAAAGCAGAGCAGGAAAATAGACAGAGAGAAAGACAGAGGCAGACAGGGAGACAGAAAACGAAAAGTTTAAGAAGAAACTGAACAAAATGCAAAATCAAGATCCAAGAGAACAGCACGGAGCACTGAATCTTAAGACAGAATTCATAGTTTGTCGAATCTAAATGAACATCACTTCCCGTCCTGGCTTTACCCTTAATTATCCATTCTGCCTTTGTACAGCGGCGGCTCAGCTCTGACAACTACTCTCCCTTGAGATTTCCCTCCGCTCCCAGCCAGAACATTAGGGAATATCAGGGAATATTACACCCAGGAATTAACGCTCCAAATCACCTTGCCAGGTTTAGGTCCCGCATACACCCCTCCCTCTCTTGGACAAGATAATCCGGGCTCTAGCACCGGATATATGCCACTAATCATCAAAAAGGTAGAGGGGGTGCAGCGAGGGAGAGAAGAGGTAGGAACGAAAGGTGTGGGAGACCTTGTGGGAGACCTTGGCATGGGGGAGGAGAGGAGAGGAGAGGAGAGGAGAGGAGAGGAGAGGAGAGGAGAGGAGAGGAGAGGAGAGGAGAGGAGAGGAGAGGAGAGGAGAGGAGAGGAGAGGAGAGGAGAAGAGAGGAGAAGAGAGGAGAGGAGAATCAGCAAGGACTTAGTTCACCAACATCCCCTTTACATTAGGTGTATTTGTGTTTATTTATACAGTACAGACCTGGTTCACACAGCACTGGCAAATATTTCTTTAAACCACCTTGAGAATAAAGTAGAGTAGGGTCAGCTCCAAAAATCAATAGGCTGATAATTACATTTAAATGTTCTGAGGGGGTGAAACTGATATAGTTTTTTATGAGTAACTGCATCCCTGACAGTATCTAAATGGCTCGAGTGACAAACACCCCACCCGTGCTGGGCTCCAAGCCGATTTCAACAAACATTGTGGAGTATTTGCCGAGGCTATGTCACTCAGGTCTGGTGTGTATTTATTTACCTGGTCCTGTGCATCCTGTTTCTCTCTCTGTGCCTTCAGTTTTTGATCGACAGACTGCTGGAGGTTCTTCCTGAGCTCTCCTGCCTCTGTCTCCAGCTTCACAACCATTGACCTGCAACACAAATAAACCAATGGAACTTATTACATATTATCATTATTATGACTACAAATAAGCTTAATATTTATTGAAAATCAGTTAATCAATTTCAGTCATCCTGATATCTAGATGCATGTTTAAAATCAATCTTTTAAAGTAACATTTAAAATATTTTATTCTATCATTCCAGTCTCACGTTTTTAGCAAATCCAGATCGGTTAACATCGGGCCCACAAAAGTGTGAGTAGGTGTGTGTGTGTGTGTGTGTGTGTGTGTGTGTGTGTGTGTGTGTACTGTATGTGTGAGTGTGTGTGGCAGCCGAGCTAAGGGAATGTGAAGGGGATCAATACGGAGGGGTCTATTCCTGCCACGCAACTGTGCGTCTGTGTGTATGTGAGTCAGTTAGTGTCTGTGAGTGTGTGTGTACACGTGTGTGAGCGAGTTTGTGTGTGCCGGCTGCCCTGGCTACAGCGGGATCAATACGACAAATGATTACCATTTCCACAAACCTCCCTCCACAGGCTTGCTTTGGCCGCTCGGTGAGCCTCAACACCCCCACCAACCCCCCGTCCTCACACACACACACACACACACATATACACACACAGAGCAAAACAAACCACCCCCACTCTTGACCCACACCATTAAAAGCAAATATAAAAATGAGAAATTACAAGTTTAGGAATAGCAAAATATTTGGGCTTTGTCCAGACAAAAGTTTTGGAACAGTGAGCTGAACTTAGCATATTATAGATTTTACAGTTAAAACGAATAACAACGCAGAGAAAGACCACAAAGTCAGTATTTGAACATTAATTTTTATTGGCATTTCTTTTAAATTGATAAATACAAAAAAACATCCCAGAAAACAAATATACAGTCCAATATTTATCCCTCTGAGTTCATATATTATTTACTTATTCTTTAGTTACTTATTCAGTTTATTAAATGTAGAAACAGACCTAGTGTAGCAAAAGACACAAGATCCTACATTGTTTTAGGGACTGCAACTACTGATTATGTCATCAGTTTATAGATTAATTGTGTGATTGAAAAAGTGTAAAAAAAAAAGTAAAAATTAAATATACACAAGTTCAAAATGTTTATTTCGTACAGTATTTTTAAAGGTATTCAAATTTACTGTGAGAAAAGATGAAGAAAACCAATCAAACAATAATTTACTTTAAAAATGATGCACAATTATTATTTTTTTCTCTTTTTTTGTATTTTTTGGACATATTTTGCCTGTATTGGATAGTAAACAGTAGAAGCTTGATGGGAAATGAGCGTTAGAGAGTTAAAGATGGGTAATGACATGCAACAAAGATCCCCAGCTGGACTTGAAACAGGGGACATTGTAATTTGTCAGCATCATAAATCCTTAGGCCACTAGTACACCCCCAAGATGCTATGCTATGTACTGTTTTAATCAAAAACTAAAGACACTCATAAAAATGCATATGACAAACTATTACAAGTTGTGTAGGCACTTTAGAAAGAAAGCAGAAAATCCCATTAATTTTAAATATTTTGTCCAAACAAATTACAGCTGACTAATTTTGCGTGTCTCAACACATTGACTTAATGTTTCAGCAGTGAACTTGTAGATACTAATCGAATAACTCGGTGGTAGTAAAAGCTGAAGCAGGAGCAGAACAGCCAAAACAAAAAAGAAAGAAAATGCCTGATAGATTGGTCCATGGAGAGAACACATGATAGGATGAACAGAGTAGGAGAGAGAGAGGAAAGAAAGAGAGAAGGCATCCTGTGGAGAAAGGAGGGGATTTCCCACAGCACAGATGGAAGCCATTAGTATGGTGTTGTTGCTTAAAAACCTTTCATGTCTTTGCAGTTATTAGATAATACTGGGTTAACAGTAAACAGCATGATTCTGCAAATGGATATAATATGCAGACACAGCGATTGTTTTACCATTCAGTACCTAAAATTGGTTTAAATGTAATAAAATGTAATAATTCAGAATGTAACCTATAAAATCTCCATGCCGAGTTTTAAATTGTCGGTTGACGATGAAAATGTTCCATGGCTCAACTTAACCGAGAAACTCCCTGAGACGGAGAACCATTGCAGTGAGGTCATGTCGAAGCCAAAGCCACAACCACAACTATGCATGCACAAACAGACACACAAACACACACTCTTACTGGGTGATACATGCTTGCTGATGTCATCACCGCAGCTCTGGTGACACACAGGGGTCAACCAGGGGTCTCACCTCTGAACTCTGAACTCCACGACCTCACATCTGCTTACTTACCATGTCCCATCAATACACATTTAGATATTTCTCTTCAGTAATGAACTACATAGAAATTGCTGTTCATCATTGACATCGTGTGATCCTCAAATCTTCAAAAATGATCATTTAATGTATGACAGGCTAAAAAGTTATGCATTTCGCTTTGTACACTCTCTTGAACAATGTAACTACTTCAAGCTTAAGGCTGCTCTGTTCAACACATGTTCAGTTAAACAGCCTACTGTACAGTGCACGTAAAAAAATCTAAATGTTTTTGATTACTGAGCTTACACAGGGGACGATGGGAAATGGGATAAGAGAGGAAGCCTCTTTCCCTCTCTCCCTTCTTACCTTATTTTCTCCTCTGCTAGCTTTCCCTCATTCAGGCACCCCGCCATCCGCCTCGCCTCCTCTGCACAGGCTGCCAACTCCTCCACTGAGCAGGAGAGAGAGAGAGAGAGAGAGAGAGAGAGAGTGGAGAGAGACAGAAAAAGAAAAGTGTGAGATAAAGAGCAATAGTTCACTTCTGACACTCTTGGTTAAGATTCATTAGAGAGCAGACCTTAATGAAATGGCCATAAGGCAAGAAAAAAAAGGAGATTTCTAGTTCAGATAGTAATATAATAGTGTCAGCTCTTGTGTCTGAGTTGATCTTACATTTAAAAGAAATATGCCTAAAGATTTACATGATACTTCACATCATGTATCAGTTAATAGAATCATTTACAAAACATGCATATACAGACGTGATTATTGATTTTCGTCAAGTTCAACACAAGTGGGAAAATATGAACTGCAAGTCAACTTCATAGCAAAATAAAAACTCCACAGAAGAGGAACTGAATGCCTTTCAGAGGCAAAGAAGAAGGAAGGAGTGAATGTATTGCGCTGCTTACACTCAGACGGGGCAGGAGCCCTTTTGTTGGGAGAAAAAAAAAGAAGCGCTCCCCAACTATGTCAATAGATGGCACTCTTTACCTTGAGGAGGCCACTTGAGCTCATATTCCTGACTGCAGCCCTTCAATCACATTCACTTTTCAGCCTTCTCCTCCGTCTACATGCAATAAAACTCCATTGTCCTACACTTAGTAGTTTACCACACTGAGCGGGTGCATAATAAACCACTAGTCAGGTTTCTTGGTTAGCCTTACTTTTGCAGGCCCTTTACAGTTTGAATTTAAAATTTCGGATTTGCTTCCTTCCTCCCTTTTTTGTTATGTATGCTGTTTTGTGAGTCAATGTTTCTTCATAGCTCTTAAAACCTTTTCACTAAATTCAGTATTCATTGAATATAACATAAACTGTCAGCCATCGGTGGCCAAGGCTAGTGAATATTGAGAAGGTGTGTGCATTGAATATGTAGAGGTGTGGGCGCTCCTGTATGTGTGTGTGTGTGTGTGTGTGTGTGTGTGTCTGTTGAATATTTACAGGACGGACCTTGACTTTGTGAGCGTGCATGTGTATTTGAGTGTGAGAACTAGAAGTAGAGAAATGTTTAGGGCATTGCTGTAATGCTTTTAGGGCCACGCACCATGCTGTTATGGCGGTGGCGGGACAGATTGAATGGTGGAGAGGCTAAAACCAATATCAGAAAGCACGAAATACAGAGAAGAAAATCTACATTTAATAAAACTATGATTAATTTATGGTTTTGCAGCATCCAAACTGTTTAAACTGAAGCCCGAGGAAAATTGAAGCGGTAACTGAAATTGCTAAATATTTAACAATGCACAAACACTTTTATATATGTGTGTGTGTGTGAGTGTGTTTGTGTATGTATGCACCCTACATTGGCTATTTTACTGAACCTCAAGGTGAAAGTTTGCTATGAATCTCAATAATCAATAAAGCAGAGATGTGAAAACTTGAGATGGGGATCAAATTCGCATTCAAGGCATTAGTTTTGAGGTGACCTCAGTGACACCTCCCACCACAGAGAGAGCAATTAGCTGCATAGACTGACCAATTACACAAATACTTGTATTTGCACCTAAACACGCATGGGCAGAGGAACAGATACGCACTGACACTGAAATTAAAACACACACACAAAAAGTGGAGAGGCGGACAGCTTGCTCTAAAACTTGACATTTGTGGAAATATAAAAACAGATACACACTAAAGCAGAGAGCAAACAGCCGCACTTACACATGCACACACCAGGTGTTTACTTTAGACAAATAGATAAGATTGGGGGTGTGTTTAGTTTAGAAGGGATTGATGACCAAATACTGCCACAATTTTCCACATTAAATGAGGATCCACAGAGGATTGTGAATATCTCACTTCATAGTAGCTTAAAGTACAACGGTAGTCCATATTTTAAGGTCTGGGGTCTTTTACAACCTGTTTCTAGTGGCTTCATGAGTTAAGTTATGACATTAGTCCACAATCTAAGATCTTGGGTCCCCTTACCCTCTCACTTTCTTGACCCTTTTATACTGGCTTCACAACTTAAGGTATGACATTAGTCCATAATCTAACTCTCTGTCAATCTCTCCCTCTCAACGCCTTCATATGAGCTTCAAAGCCCATCATACAGCATCAGCCTGTAATCACAGATCTGCAGTCAGATTACCCTGCTCTCACAGCTAACCTTTAACATGAGAGGGATGAAAACCCGGCTAACCCAGAATCAGAAGTTGGGGCTAGGCTGGGCCCTGCCTGGTCCTCATAAAAGCTTCATAAGGCTTCATAGGGGCTTCCTTTGGCTTTGTTGCGGGATTCGTAGCGGGCTAAGGTGCTCCCGAGAGACGTCCCAAAGCCTCCCAAGACTCTTTCTCTCTCTTTCTGAAGTTTCATGGGCTTGCAACACTGCTTTTGGGTATAAGCCAAAAGGTGTAGGCACACAGCCGCACAACGTTATGCACACAAATACACCACAAGAAAAAAAGAAAATGCACACAACAGCGAACACTCACAAAGACTGACATACATACACACACACACACACACACGAAGAATCTAAAACTCACACAAGCATACACCCCAACACACTCCCCTCTGCTCTCTCCTCTCCGCTTTATTTACAATCCTCTGGCAGCGGTACAAGGGCCCGGGGCTATAACACACGGCACCTAATGCTCAAACTGCCAGGTAATCTCATGTCTGACATCCCCCTTTGATAGAAACTGATCAATAGACTCTTGTAAAGGAGTCATTTTCTCTGATGTTTCTACCAACCACTTCTCTCTATCTCTATCTCTCTCCCCTTCTCTCTCTCCTTTTTCCCCCTTCTCTTTTATTAGCCATACATTTATAATTCATATTTCAGCGGGGCTGAGTTTGCTCTGAGACAAAGGGGGGCTTCTTTGTGTAATAAAGAACAATGGTGTAGAAATGATGGGGAGAAATGCCAGTGTTTGCTGCTGGTTCCGGTGAACAACAGTTTTGGGGATCGATAGAGTGTGAAATGGGATTATAGCTAGTAATAGAGGTGAATTGGAGGAGAGAGGCCTGTGCACGTGTGCGTCCAGGGATCCAGATTGGATAGAAGCACACACACACACACACACGCACATACACACACAGACATACATGCGCACACGCACATGCACACGATAATGATTTCATCATCTTTAGGCAGATGCACATCAGCAGCACAGAAGGGTGGTAATATCACATTTCTGTTTTAGTGGGAGTGTGGAAATATGGATATTGTGTTTTTGTTTATGCAGTTATTTCATTTGTTGTCACACAGCATCACATTTATTTCACATTACAGCCAACCTTACAACACGTCTTATTTAAGATGCAAGACGACACTATCAGCCATGTTGTGAATAGTTTAATACACATAATGTCACAGGTAGGTGCTATGGAAACTTTTTTCACCAAAAAACAATTAACCAGCTATTTAGAGTCTACCACATACCATATGCTATTATATAGATTATGGACACAGTCTATTTATGTACACCTATCTAACTGCATTACAATTGTATTAAAGTAAAAAAAAATGTCACAAATGATCATTTCCCTTTTGAATCCAGCATATCTGCTGCAATGTACAGTAGGTGTTTTAATTATCACCCATTTGCTGTATACTTACTGTATAGACTTAATTCTCTACAGCATATGCACTGGAACACTTTTAGTATTGTATATACTGCATTTTGTTATAGTTTTGGCGGATTTACTTACTGTATCTAGTGAACTGAGATTCACACAGAAAATGCCTGCTGTCAAATAGTGACGATAAATTTGACATATACAGTCATGCGCAATGTTTAAGGAGTTTTTTTCGACTCCTTTTTAATCACCCGCTTCTTTCCCGTCTCTCCATCCTCTCTTGACACAGTCTGATTGAATCCAGCTGCCTTTAGACGCTTCAATCTCATCCTTGTGACACTTCCCTGGTTCCCTACTCATCCTCCCATCCTCTGATTCTTTCCTCCTCTGACATTCTCTCTATCTGGCCAAAGAGACCTTTTAATATAATATCCATCACATCCTAACGACAGTTATGTAAACACCCAGTTAAGTGAAGGGTTTAGGTACCACGCTGCCAGTTTCTTGTCACCTGACAAGTCGCCTTACAAGTAGAAAGGCAGAGCTAGAGACCACGAAAGTGCCAATTTCTTAATCAGCAGTTTAAAAAAAGGCAATAGTGACAATAATTTTTTAAGATGATATTTGCTGTTATCGTGGTGATATTTACCAGATTAATAATTCTGTAATTTTACAGAATGACAAAAGCAGAGATAGATTAAAGTTTGAAGTCAGGAATAATAAATAAATACAATTATGCAGTGGGGTATTAAATGATTTTGGTGGCCATTCACTTTTGTGATGAGCATCTACACCTCTGCATGTTTTCTTTTTCAAATTATTTTAAAACTCTTTGTGCCTGTACGTACTGTTTGAACAGACTGAATTCTAACCTGTTCATTTTCGAAATCTGCTACTTCAATACTGCTATTGGAGCAGATCTGCTGTTATCAAGCAACAAAAAGAATCATCACCACTCAAGGCGATGTTTTCATAATACAGAAAAAACCTCGACAAGGGCTTCATGTTAATAAAAAGGCCTTTTGTTCATGACAGTAATTTCTCAAGCTGACTCCTCACCCAGTCTATTCAGGCCACTGCTATATCCAGGTAAACAATGTCTCCTTTGTTATAATAATGCATCTTTATTCTTCTTAAGTCATTACAATAGGCTCTACGTTACTGGATTGTATTTGCTGTAGGTAAAAGCTGAATAATATGTGGTTTTGTGTGGAGCATAGAGTTGGGGGAATGCGTTTTGATCACAGACAAAGGCCAAGCTACACAGCGCTGTCCTTCTGTCTCTATCTTGTTAATGAGCAGTGTTCACCGAGCGAGCCAGCCACTGTCTGCCACAGAGAGAGACCTCAGATTCATCTCTCTGCGGACAATAGGTGATTGTGTGTGTGTGTGTGTGTGTGTGTGTGTGTGTGTGTGTGTGTCCGTGTGTGTATTTGTACCTCGGAGAGCAAGTGTGTATGTGCTAATTAAAGCAGTGGGAGTTGGGAGTAATGGCTGCGCGCGTGTGAATGTGAGGTGTTTGCCTGGCGTGACCGTAGATGTGTACGTTAATTCTTAATGAGACATTTCTGTGCCCAGAGAGACCCAGCCATCACCATTCCTGCACTGACACACTACTACAAAGGCGACCACCGTGCACACGCGCACACACATAAACCAGATCATTACCATACAGCTAAAGCAGTGCACCATTAAATCAAACCTCTATCTACAGTGTGTGTGTGTGTGTGTGTGTGTGTGTGTGTGTGTGTGTAGGTGTAGGCATGTGTGTGTAGGTGTGTGTGTCTAAGTTAACATTGCGTGCAGACAGCTAGCAACTGAATCACCACATTGCTCTACCACTGCTGGCTAAATTAAGCTAACTGATTGAGCTAACAGCAGTGTGGCTGGTTCTGCAACAAAGGGCATGGCACACTGTATACTGTTGCTCCTTTAACATGCAATAGGATATTGACCACCAATGACCAAAAGTTCAGCAGCAACTAAAGAAGAAAATCAGGGCAACTAGTAAATCAAAGTGATCTCAACTTCTATAGATTTATCATGTTAACTATTTTGCTTGTGTAGCACTTACTTAACTGCAGGTGCAAAACCTCCGCGGTCTCTGGTCAAATGCTGGTTTTATTTAAAAAGTAAATTGGGCAAAACCCTGCTAGATTGCTTAGGGGTTTAAGACGCTGATCCTGTCATCGTCCTGGTTTGTTGCATGTTGTCCCTCCTCTCTGTCACAGTGTCTCTACAATCACTATTAAATAGAGGCAAAATAACTGTATATTTGACTGATGAATGGAGGAATTTGTATACACTCTATATATGTATCTGGTTGAGTGAAAAGCTATTTGCTGGATGCATAAATGGACAGATGGATGTACTGTATAACATAAGGAACAGATTGACTGATTGCTACCTGTCAGTTGATGCTTGCTTCGTAGGTCCTCAAGCTCTTGGCTCAGCTGCCTGATGTAGCTGCTCAGGCTCTGTTTCTCTCTGAGGGAGCTCATCACCTTCTCCTCCTCTTTTTGTATCTCTTTCTGAAGTCTGTGCACCTCTCCTTTCTGAACATCCGCATTCCTGCTCCTTTTCGCAGCCTCTTGCTTGGCCTCCATCAAATCTTCTTCTGACTGCCTGAGGAGCATCATGTGTACCTGCATGTGGTGTTTGTGGACCAGACACAGCATCTTTTTAGATTGTGTCTTGAATGCACTTCACACCTAGCATCGAAAGGAGCCTAAAACGTCTTGAATGAACATTTATTATCAATTTAATAATTTGCTTTCCCACTTTCCCACTTGTACATATATATATATATACATACATACTGTCTACTGCCTTCCTCTTTTCTAGTCATATGGTCAGTATACACGCCATACACACTACAGATGCAAACGTTAATCTTGGCAGAGCTGTTTGGCATAGGCAAAATCAGTTGTCCTCGGAGTTTTAAAGGCATACAATTGTTCACTCTGCACACTGCAAATGTATTCAAACGTCCTTCACAGCAGTTATGGATGGATTGATGTTCACCTTACAGACTGTTCTGTATGTATACACAAGGTTGATCATTTGTGAATGTGGCTTGAGCAACCGTATTCAACTTCCAACATGTATTCTGGGTGTTTACACATGTATTAAGTGTATTATGTACTTGTGATTGATTCACCCAATATGTCACATTATGCAAATGTTTTTAAGTTGCTCTCTCATTGTGTTTCCTTCAAAACTCTTTCATTGTCAATAGCTCTGAACTCTGTATGAGTGTGCATTCATGTAAAGCATTAAAGTCTTGTATAATTATGTAGGCATAATAATAGATTAATAATGTGTATATGGATAATGCATGAATGAATATAGACGTAGCATTCTATACATGTGTCCTTACATGGTACAGACTCATTATGTAATATTCCACAGGGAAGATGGTTGAATGAAAGGACAAGGCCTGACAGCAAAAGAAGAATATACCCTGGTTGCCTACATGCGCATGTGTTTGTGAGGATGTACGTGTGTGTATGCATATGATAATTGTAAGCATGATGTCTGTATCAGTTGTATACATGCAAATTAATGTGTAAACTCAAATGTTCCCATTTCCACCTACGCATACAAGGCTATGCACACACACATACACACACGAAGGATGTGTCTATGACTGCCAGCGATGTTGGCACTCTGCCAGGCTACAGTCACCACTTTGAGTAATTTGAATATTTAGTGTCCCATTGAGCTCTTAATTGGAGTCAATTCACCAGCCTTGGCACCGTTTGGTGCTTTAATTAATGGCAAGGCAATTTGTTTCTGCCAGGCAATCACAGGACAGTCACATGAGTGGTTGGTGTGTGGTGCTGGTGGAGGTGGAGGTAGAGGTGGAGGTGGAGGTGGGGGTGCTTTGAGTACCCCTCCATAGAGCTTATGCTCTTGGCCTGAGATGCAATTCATAAGCAACATGTAAGAACAACGGATGTAGCTCAGTCTGAATGTAAAAGTAGTGGGGAAAAGAGTCAAAATAATATGGCTGTCACTACATTAAAGGACAGGTCAGTAGATTACTTTCATACCTTTTGAGTGTCCACTAGCTCAAGTTCTAAGCGTGTAACTTCCTTGTTAAGGCGTGTCACTTCTTGTTCCAGCTGGCTGCGATTGGTTAGGAGTGTATGGCGGGACACAACAAGACTTTGCTTCAGATCCGCCTTTTCTTGATTTCTATGGGGAGAACAGCAAACACTGACTGTCTGATGGCCTGTCTAAACTGATGTGTAAGCATACAGCAGTGCAGTGAAAACAGTAAAAGAGAAAATTCTTCAACAAAACAACATAAAAAAGGATGACTAAATTAATTATATTAGCTAAATTAAAATCAACCATTTGTACAAATTATGTTAAATTTTGCGTGGAACATAAAGCTACTGTGTAGTAGACTGTTAAGAGAATGAAAGAGAGAGTGGGGGGTGGAGGCAGATGGGAAGGGCATGAGAGGAGAGACAAGGACAAGAACCAGGATCAGCAGAGGAGAATGAGAGTTTTATAGACTCCGTTATTACTGTCTCTCCAGCTCTGACTTCATCTGAAGAATAGCCTTTTCACACTCCGCAAGGCGCTCGACCTGCTCAGTGCAGCGCTAAAACACACACATATATACACACACAGAAACTGTAAGTAGTGGAATGTAGCCTATGCATTATTTGTCAGTGTAAATCTGAACCTGTGTTACTTTTGAATGACAGTTAAATGTAGGCAAATTCTCTAATCTCCCAATATCACTTTGCAGTGAATTAATTCAATTAATAATAATAATCATCCAGAAAAAGAGCAATGTATTATGTGTAGGAAAGCTATGGCCTTACCTTATGTAGCTGCTGTCTGTGTTTTAGCAGGCTGAGGTACTCCTCATCAGAATGAGAATGACTCTGTTGATACAGCCTTAGGTCACCCTCAATCATCAGTTTCTATAAAGATAAAAAGCAAATCAAATATAAAAAAATTGTTTTTTGTGGGTTTATTTGGGCAGATTTGGACATTGAAAATATTAGCAGTTGACATAATAAAATAAGAATCCCCCTCAGCAGGAATTCAGTTATAAATCCCGTCCTTTATCAAGGAACATATTTATAATGATGCTGCAGTCAATAAACAAATCAGTAGCGGATCTAAAAACTGTAACAAATATAACTCTTAAAAAGCAAAGTCACAAAACGGCGCATTTACTGTATAATGAATTTAATTTCAACAGATTATATGCATTCTGGTTTACTAATAAATGACAATGACATTGATATGCCATTAAGGAGACACATCATTATGTATTACACTCATTTGTGTATTGATTTGTTGCAGAGCACACAGACACGTGGCCTTGATGTTCCAAGCAAAGATGACAAACTTCAAAACACATCACATTAACACATGAATCTAGTCTGTGAAACTCCAACAGGCTACTTAGCATTGTATCTTTAAATATAAACATATTCTCAAAAAAAGACCATGCGCCTCATTGCTAAGAATACATATGCACATTCGTTGTGCAAAAAAAAAAAAAAAAAAGAAGTGCTTTATGTATCACTACCCTCAATCTTGGTCTATTATATGCTGTCTTTTATATAGGCAAATGATTTAACTAATTCAAAAGTAGATATCTAAGGAGACACAATTTATGTTGGAGTGAAACATTCCCAAGTCCGAATACAAATGGACTAGAACAGAGATAGCATGGCAAGATACTAAATTCAGACCATGTGCCACTTTCCATTTCTATTTCCATTTTTCTTCAACTATGAACTGCTATAACTTCTACAGTGATTTAATATTCATGTTTAAATTTATAAAAATATTTCACTTTTTAGATTTTCTTGTAAACAGTGATCATAGGATTAGCTGAGCCCAACAGTGGCATGAGGTAGAGAATTAGCAGGACGTGAAGCTCCATAAGAACTCCTAACCTCTTGATAGGCGCCTCACAATCAAAGTCATTAGCCAGTGTAATAAAGGGTCTGAGATACAGCCATTCTTCAACAGCCTAACTCTTTTATAACCAACAGATTAAAGTTGATTGGATTAAAATGACATTCTGCCCGTCTGACCTTGGCGGCAGCAGTTAAGTTCATCCAAATTAAATTTCTCTGTAATAAAGATGATTCATTTGTTGCCTGATGTAGTAAATATAAAACAGAAAGAAAGAGGAGAAAATATTAAGTGACACGCGCCAGCGCACACATGCACAAACGCACACTTGTACACACACATACGCACGTGTACAATGACATTTGCACACAGAGGCATATACCCACTTACGCACTGACAGAGCTGGGATGCACCTGGGCACAAACGCAGGCACACAAAGATATGAATTTGAGTTAACATTAATATTATACACAAAATCCAAAATGTTACCATGATCAGCTACCAATCAGGAAATGTAAGAAAATAACCTATACAAAGAATCTCCTAATTTTAAGCAGTTTAAATTCTATTTTAAATCGGAATATTCAATAAGTGACTAAAAAAAAGTTCATTACTGCTACATACTGACTGAGATCTGCACAGATAAACTGTATGCATTTATGCTCATGCCGTGTGTTCATGTGTGGCCTGACCTGCTGTTTGAGTGTGTCCACCTGCTCATGCAAGGTACCCATCAGGCTTTTGAAGTGGTCAACTTTTTGCTGGCTCTCCCTCAGTTGATTCTGATTGACCTGGAGCTCATCTGTCAACTGGTCGAGAGCCTCCTGCGAGCTCTCCCATTGGCCAACTTTTTCATGGTACCGCCGCTCCAGCTCAGCCAGCTCTTCCTTCACTGAATGACTTGCTAATTGGGACTCTCTCAGCTGCCAATTAAACAAAGTGAATAGGGCAATTAAATATTTTTTACACTACAGGGTCACTCACAGGACTGAAGACATGTTACATAAAATGTAGAATTGCTATAAAGCTGATGACATTTCTTTAGGAGCACTGAGCAAGCAAAAATAATATGTTAATAGTCTGGTGCTATTATATAGTACAATCTAAATGATATCAAACATTATTTACCTGTTGCTGTGAATACCGTAGCTCCTCTTCTAAAAGTCCCACCCTCCCTTGCACCTTATGCACCTTCTCTATTGCTGCTGTGTACTTTTGTTTCACAATTGTGACCGTTTCTTTCTGCTCATCGGCTTGCAAACTGGCCTCTTTCAGCTGCTTCTTGGCTGCTGTAAGCTGCTGATGAAGAAATTCCAGCTCAACCTCCTGCTTTTTAAGCTTCTCTTCAGATGCTTCAATCTGAAAGCCAAAAAAAAACAGTTGAATGCAGTGTGCATGTAGAATAAATATTTGCTCTATAATTTAGTGGAATTGCTGTTGCCTTAAATTCTGATAGAGTTGATTTATGACCAAAAGCATTTAACATTATGCTTAATCAGGACTCTATGTGCCAAAAAGAAAGGATAAACAGATAGATACAGTATACAGACATATGGTAAAACTAAAAAACATTTATACCAAGTATACAACATTGCCTAACATGGTGAAACACACTGTGCTGCTCTACAGTAACCTTTGCCATAATGAAAGGGGAACCCAGGAAGTGAAACCGGGCTTAATCCTGGTGTTACACTAGGAATCCTACCGTAGCTCACCTTTCAAGGGGAGAGGTTGAGAAAGTTAAACCCGCTCTAACACTCAGCTTGAGTTCATCCACGTTAATCCCGCTGTAATCTGGATCAGAACATGAGGGTTTACAACTAATGACAGCCAACTAGTTAGATTTCAGTGGTTCACCGCAGCTTGGTTTAACCATGGATTAGCTCGGCCCCTTCTAAGGGTAACACTTGCTGGATGGTAGCATGACTGGGTAGAAAAGGTGTTCATGCAAAGGAAGAAAAAGACGAGGATAGGACAGGAGGAGAGGAGAGGAGAGGAGAGGAGAGGAGAGGAGAGGATGGAGGTGCACCGCTAACTGTAGCTCTCTACTTTAGAGTCAAAAATTGAACAGCCTGTGTAGGTGTATGACCATGTGCGCGGACTGTTTAAAACCATTGACTCAGCTCAACTTTAGGCACACTTGATTGTAGTAAAGAGCGATGGTGAATGTTTTACCCAATGAAATACACCCATACACGATATAAAGTGAGGTGTCATATGTGAACTTTACCTATTATAGCCTCACATGTTACTTTCTCCCTCTCTGTTACAGTATTTCTTTCACTTTAATGTATTCACTACCCAACAGTCCACACACTATTAGTGGATTTAGCATTTCTTTCTGTCACTGGATGAAAGGCCTCATAACAAGGCTTAATGGGAACACCATGGCTTTCTTGTGACCATAATCAGGAGCTTGTGCTTTGGGGAATCAAACAACCCTCATTAAATATGATGGAAAACACATCGCTTTGACCCTCATGACCTGATGAACGTCATTTGGCCTGCCGTTTGAGTATTCATGGCTGTCACATGACTGTCCTTGGTTGATAATAACTTTATTCTCCTCGTTTTTTTTCTTTTCTTTTTTTGAATCTCTTGGTCTATCTTTCCCTTTCTGTATTAATGTTTGGGACCAATTGGATGTGAGAGGTTGACAAACAGAGGGGTCATCCTGTCTTGTTTGGTAATTCGGATGATGTAGATGGGGATATATGTGAGTTGACTGCAAAATAAAGCTTGTCTGCTATAAACAGGTCAGTTTGTTGTCCCTGGCAGAAGACTGACTATTTGATTGTCTAGTGTGATTTAGATCACACGCACTCAGATGCATTAGTGCGTCTGATTTCGCTTTTTATGTTCACTGGATTAACACAGTGGATTGTTTTACTGTAGGCTCATGGCTCAAATGACTGACAACTGAACACACAAAAGCTTGGCTTCTCTGTGGCTGTGCACTGCTGATTTAAACTGTCCTTGAGATCCATGACCTCCGATTCTCTATCCTTCAGATTGCTCTGTATTTGGCTGAGCTCGGAGTTGTTCTGCTTCAATCGGCTGTGAAGCAGGGCGCTTTTGCAGCTCCGGCGTTCTGCATCATTCATGTGGGGTCAGAGTTCAACTGACCTATATATTTTATTAGAGATTTCACCTGTAGGGGAGATGGCTATAGGAGAAGAGATGAGATTTTTACCTGTTGCTGACTAATACAGAGCTGGTCATGTAGCTGCTGTTGGTCTTTCTCCTTCTGGTCTTTAAGGTGCTCAGTATCTCTCACCTTTTCGGTTAACTGACTGGTCTCTTTTTGGTGACCTCTGACCTTTTGGTTCAAACGTCTGACCTCACCCTCCAGTGCTACCACCTGAGCAAGATGAGAGAGGAAGAGGAAAACTGAAAAGATGGAGATGGAACAACTGAAGAAACTTTATGTAGGCATACAAAGCACAAACACACACACAAACACACACACACACACACACACACACACACATAAACAGACAGAAAAGACAGCGAGGGGGCGGCAACAGCCTAAAAGTGAAAGAATCAGGCTTGAGTCAGAGAGTTTCCCAGTTTAGTCTCAGCGACCAGATGGGAAAATGTGGGCACGGCAGACATGAATGAGTAACGATTCCCCTTTTCTCAGCTCCGACTTTCGAGGAGCCTTTGAGCAAGGTGCTATGCCTCCCACTGCTCTAATGGAGCTGCTCAGTTGCCAACGGTAGAAGACTGTAGTTGGTTTGGGCACTTCCCTCGGGTGGATGTGGGTGTAAAGCAGGGCATTGTCGGGAAAAAAAAAAAACCCAAATAAAAAACACATGGGTGATCGCTCAGCCTAGCCTTGGCATATTAAAGGAAAAACAAAAAATAGAAGGACAGGTTAAGGGCCCTTGTAATGCTCCCTAAAAAGCCTGAACACAAATTTAAATCCAAAAAAAGAAAACAAATTTGCAAAACCCAACTTATTTCTCATGGAGCATAGTTGGAAGATGTAAAAAGACGAAACTGGCAATAAGAAAAAGGAGAGAAATTAAATTAGTTGCACACCAGGGCCCCAAATAACAACCTTTTATCTGTTCTCTTTGTCCACTCTAACATTCATACTAAATATACAAACACACATGATATTTAATAAATTGTACTTTGTTCAGCAGGTACAGCATAAAATCTGTCACAACTGCAATATTAAAACCGGTAAATATGCTTAAATGACACATACACAAACCGAAATACAGACAAATAAGCCCCGCTAAGGACATAAATAAATCAAAATGACAGGAAAAATACAAACAGGCACAAACAAGCCACCACACCTGTTTCTGTGTCCCTTGATGCGTCTGCTCAGCTGTCTTCATTTCAGCTCTCAACTGCAGAATTAACTGATCTCTGCTTCGAACCTAAATATGCAGGAAATTCCAGTCAATTCTGATTAATTCCAGTAAAACATGTTGGAATTGTGGTAATTATGTTTCTTTAGTTAAATATGAGGTTGACAACAGTAAGATTTTTCAGCTCCAACATGCGCGTACACACACACACACACACACACACACACATGGACATAGAGAGAGATGAACCTCCAGGTGTGAGGTGTGGAGTTTCTCATGGCTCAGAGCCAAGTCAGCCTCTAGTCTCTCTTTGGTGTGGTTAAGGTGGACACACTCTCTGCTCTTGTCCTCCATCTGGGCTCTCAGCTCATCTCTCTCCTCACATAGCTTCTCCAAAGCCGTCTCTCGACCCAGCAACTAGAAAATATAAAATAAAAATAAGCAGTACAAATACAGCAGCATCAGAGCACTCCAATACCCACACATGAAGAAAACAAAAGCTGAAAATGTACTATGACAAAATCGTAGGTAGATAAATAAAAAAAAACAATATTTATTATAAGACCACACCCTTTCAGCATTATCTCAAGCAATATACACAAAATATATAATTAAACTGATTCTGATCTTGATTCACTTATCATTTAAATATCAACTTAAATTAAGAAAATCTGTCTGAATAATGAGAATTTAAAAAATCTGTCTGAATAATGAGACCATTTTCTTTACCTTTTTCTGACAGTCAGACTGCTGCTTTTTACTCTCCGCAAGCTCCTTGACTAGTGCGCACATCTTAATCTCCCTCTTCTGAATCTGGATGACAAAAACACATTTCCTTCACAGATTAAGACTGTTGCAAGATGCATCTTTAATTGCAAAACACAGATGCTCCTTTTGATTACATTTTGAAAATGTAATATTATTTTCAAGCCTTATTGTCAGCACAAACTGTATCTCAGGAAACTGGGGAACTTAGGTCACTGTTTACAAAACTTGAGATAAAATATTCCAGTCTTGTTATCAGATTTGTTTTTAAGGTAACTGGTGGTGGGTGGATGATGATACATACAGTACAAAGAAACGGTTGTTTATGCTTCTCTTGAGTATACAGTACAGCATGCCTGACAATTGCTTGTGTTTGTCTGTTTCCTTGGTGACCTTCCCTAATTACCCACTTCAGTTCTGCACCAATATGTGTGTGCAAGTCTGCACGTGCTTTCATGTGTGAGTCCTCACAAGTTTGCTGGGGAAACGTTATCGACTTCTTTATCTGTTCTCTTTGAGTTCATCGAGTCTGTATCTTGTCAAGTTTTCTCTCTGAGGTCAGTCAAAGTTGCCAGGTATCCGCCACCATGTGTTAAAAAGGTTTCTAATTTATTTCTGGATTTTTTTTTTCTTGGTCAGAAATGTTCAGAATTTGCTGTTTGAGGTTGAAAGGAGAACCAGATCGCCTACAAATTGGGCATATTTTACTTCCATTTTGGGATGCAGGAAATGGGTCTGTTGAAATACGTACAAATGTATTTACTGTATTTAGATACTAATAAGATCACAGCCTTGTCTTAAAATATATTAAAAAAATGCTATTTTTTGTCTAATTTTTGCTGCACATTTATTACTGATTCACACATTTTATGCAGACAAAGCTACCACTTTCTATTTATATATACCATAGTCCTTCATGCCAAATTGAGTCAAACGCTCGCTCTCTCTTTCTCCATCCCTCCCCACCGCCTGTCTGTCCTGCATGATCCAGGGATTGTTTTGACCAGAGTTGAGGGCTCGTTTGTAACTGTCCGAGGGGATTGATGGAGTTAACTTGGCTCTTTGACCTCCCACCTCTGGCTGTCAGCGGCCAGGCTCGCTAAACACACTCAACCTGGGCTACGGCAAAAGGGAGAAAAAACCACTACATACACACTGCCATGCAACATACTGGCTAAATCACAAATGAGCACTCATGTACACACACTCATACATAGATGTAGAACTCTGGACAACAATAATGCAGTATATATATAGTTTTGTAATCTATAGACATCAGATAAAAAAAAATACAAACACATAGTGGAAACAAAAAAAGATGACCAGGGCATTTATTCATGTTCCAAATGCAAGTCATACCACTTACCCACAGCAAATACAACTCTCACTTCCTGCCAGTTTTTAAATCTTAGCTCGATTTATCTTTGAGCGCGTGTGTATGTGTGCACGTGAATTCCCAATGTGAGCGTGTGATAGGCAGAATGGATGCTGATAAACACCGGAGGATGTCGTGTCAAAACAGACAACTTGTCAAAACGACACGCTAACTAGGTCAATCACAAAGTTTAAGGAGAAACTTTGGAGTGGAGCTTTGGTTTATGCATGTCTCTATGTGGATGTCTACGCGTGTGTGATAAGCTCCTGAACGAATCTGCAGGAGGGGGACCTCCAATATCGAAGGTATTTTTAAATCAATGAGCTCTTAAGTGTATCTCAGTCTCAATGTGTTCACATGTACGCATGCACACAACACTCAGCGCAGATAGAATCCCTACTGACAGGCAATGACAAGATAAAGAGAGGGAGAAAAAAGAGGGGAGAGGACGACAGGAGGGGGAGAAATAATATTTGAACAGTTGGGGGTGGGGGTGGTGACAGAGGGGGGGATGAAAGGGAGAAGTGGCAAGGCAAGAAAAGAAATGAGCAATAAGCGAGATCAAGAAAGAACGCAGGGAGAGAGAAAAATCAGTAAGCTATTCTGATGGTTGTAAAGCATTGTGAGCAGGACCAATGTTTGTCCAAGTCCAACCTTGAAGGCTTGAACAACCTTCCACAATACTGCTTACCTTTCACTGTACTGCTCTTTCTGTCTCCTTTCATTCTTGTTTGCTTTCTTACTCTCCCACCCCCCCACCTTCCCACCCCCTCAGCCACTCTTGTCCATTTCAAATAATATGCAATTTGAATTCTTTTATCCAATGTGCTTTACAGAAGAACTATGAGTGCATACTCTTAAACTGAAGTCCCAGTGAGGAAGCTGCAGGCACACAATGCTTGCGTGTTAAAGGGAAAACTTCTGAATTTTTCAGTGTGGATCCTGTTTTCCCATCATTTCATGTCTAAGTGACTAATGGGGACTACAATTTTTGACAATTTCAAGCACTTTTGGCAGCCGTGAAACAGCCTGCAATATAATCCTTTGGGCCAATACTGCCCCTATCACTGTTATCCACTAAAAGTGCTTGTTTTTGTCACTGACATGCTCATATTGTTATTATAAGATAACATTGATAACATTATGCAAAATATCCCTGCAGAGAAATAAAACTTTTTTCTTTATCTTTCGCTTGATTGATTTTGTTTTTGAGTCTAACCAAATGTTCAAGGTGAAGTCTTGCTCTAGTCTGAACTCTTGCAAGAGTGGAGTAATTGCAGGAATACAGCTAAATAATCAGCTAGATCTTCAGCCATGACTTTGAACATATTTAAATAACGCTAGGCTACGCTTCCAGTGCAATAAACTCCTTTCTCCAACTCTCACTCACGTTTCCACCGTTGTCTGACTGCAACAACTCCACTCTCTCTCGCGAGACTTAGTTAGACACAATAACAGACTGGATCAAGTGACAGCTAAAGAAAAAAAGTTTTATTCCTCAGTAGGGATTATTTCATGATGTTGTCAGATACACTAACAATCTGAGCCTATCAATAGTAAAACCAAGCATTTAAAAAAAAAGACGTACATTGATGAGATGCAGTTGCCCCAAAGGATTACATTGCAACCTCTTTTGCTGCTGTTGGCTGAAGCATTCTCACTCAATACTGGACCAATTTCAAAAAAATGTTGTCCCCATTAGTCACTTAGATACAAAATGATGGGAAAATAGGATCCAGGTTGAAAAAACCTTAAGTTTCTATTTAACAATAAATAGAAAGGTTGGACACCACACATTGAACTAATATTCATACAATATTTTGTTTTGTTCGTGCTGCATCCTATAAGCACACCGAACTGAAAATGAGTGACACAACGAGCTTCTATGCTACAACTAAATGGAACAATTATCCCAAACATTATATTTACAGTATTTTCCTCCTCTTTCACACACAATTTGATTTGCTTTAAATAGTTTCCATGAGGATTTAAGTCAATGAGCAGCTCACACTAGTGTATTCAGGATCACAAACACGTGACAAAAAGTATTTTGGATACGAGTAATGTGACCTCACCAAACAAAACTAAAAGACAATGGGCCTCATTCACAAACAGTGCGTACATGCAAATCTGTACTTGAACCATGAATTAATGTATTAAGCACAAATCTGCGATTCATCAATACCTGATTCTCACTATGTAAACTAATTTAAAAGTGCTTTGGACCATACATACGCACAAATCATAATGTCCCACAGTCTGAAAAAATGATATAGTCGATATGTATTCAATGTAAAGAGTATATTATAACCACATTTATTTAAAAAATAATTTGAACCTAAATATACAACATTTAAAAGCATGAAAATAATAATAATACACAATATATTTACTCAATATAAACTAATAGTTAATTTGTTATAATCCATAAATCATTATCATAAATGTAATGAAATTATAATATATTAAAATTGTAATATATTATATTCAATATAATATATCAAAATACCTTTTCCCACTGTTAGATGACAATAGCTCATACATCGAAATTTACACATTGACATGTGACAGCGATCAATTTCCCCCATCAGACTGGGCTGTGATGTATGCAGCTGTTTAACCAGCAGTCTGTTCAATGTTCCTAACAGCCTGGCAGGTCAGCAGTGGCCCAGGGAGAGGCTCTGCTTTTGCTAGATCACGGCCTGTTGTAGGCAGAGATGAAACATGACGGGTACTTGGCATAGCAGATTTATTTAGATCAATTCCATAGATCTATACATTTACCAACTTTTTATTTTATTTTATACAGAATAACTGCATGGCAGTGATGCGACAGGTATGCAGTCTGTATACAGGTATCATAAACATTTGTGTCAAAGACATGTTTAAAAAGAAAGCTGTCCTTTTTGTGGTTTGTCCTTCTGAAACTGTTGTTTGCATTTCACTAGCAGTAAAGATTTTCAACATTTTTACCATCACAGCTCTCCTTGAAATGAGTGACAGCTCTCTCCTTTGGTGCACCGCTGCAACAGAGCTTTCCTTGGGGGAAATGGGGGTGTGATTGTGTGCTAATTACCGATAGAATGATTCTGATTCATTTACATATGCATAATGGTGAAACCAAAATTGGTCGATGCACATGTGTCATGAATCCAACGGTAATTTTGTATGTGCCCTTATTTTGTGCGCACAGTAAGACCATTTCTATGCACAGATTAGTGAATTAGGCCCAATGACACAGATTTTAGGCTACTTTAATCTCATGAATCTCATGACCATAGCTTAACATTTTGTGAATGTACTATAAAACCCATTGGATCACAAAGGATGCCCTTTAATATGAACCTCTCTCCCCTTTTCACACACGAAATCCCTCCCTCCTTCTCATTCCACCCTCTTTTCCTTCCTGAGTGCATTTATGACCTGCACATTTAAAAGAGGAACCTCCAGAGAACTGTGGTGGTGTGTGTGTGTACATGTACGTCTATGTGTGTGTGTGTGTGTGTGTGTGTGTGTGTGTGAGAGAGAGAGAGAGAGAGAGAGTTTTGGTCCTGGGAAGAGAGGAAGAGAAAGAGAGAGAGAGAGTGAGATTGGTCCTGGGAAGATGAAGCAGATCATCTCAGAAACAAAGCTTCTTGTCATGTTAATGGTTTCACTGTACTTTCAAGTCCCTCAATGGGCGGGTTTGGAACAGCGTAACACTTTAACCACATGTTAAACTACAGCAACATGTGGCCATTTGCCTGATGATGATGTGTGTGAGTCAGTGGGATGGAGAACTACTAATAGAGATAGAGAATGAGTAAAAGATAAAAGAGACACAGATGAACGAAGAAAAAGGATTAAAAAGGATTTTGTGCTTAAAAATATTATTGTTGGGCAAAAAAGAGAGAACATCTGCTTTTATTTAGTGAATTTCAAATGTTATCTTTGTGTTAGTGCTCTCTACTGCTTTGTCAAAAAATCTACAAAATACAAAATAAAAGACATGTTTTGATTGGTTTCTAAAATATAACAAAAAAACTAAGAATTGACTAAAATAATGTACATACCAGCAGCAGTACAGTATGCACTACATTACAATATCATAATTTGACTCTTTCAGAACTAACAATGTAAATAAATAAAACATGCTTACAACCCATGCCCAATCATAGTTTATTGTTCGAGTATTATCCTCTGGAACCCCATAACTAAAGTCAGACCACCTCTTCCTCTCCTCTGCTCCCTGCTCCCTGTTCATGTCGACTTCCCCGCAGCTCCAGTGAATAGGTAGGAATAGAAGTGAGTGGGCTACTCATTCTCTAAAGAAAAAAAAGGTGAAAATGATTTCCTATTCTTCTGAGCAAAGAAGTCTAAGTGAAAGGAAAGGGGGGTAAGAGAGAGAGTGAATCAGCGGAGTACTTTTCAGATGAAGGAGAGTCTTGACAGTATTTGTTCAGCTGTGCTAATGTTAGGACATTTAGAGCAGCGGAGGAAAATACTTAATAGAAAGTTCTCTCAGTTTCACAATAATCAAGTGGGAGCAGGCACATTCACTCATTCTCACATACACACTACTACCACTGTCCATACAATGATGATATGATGTGTGCATGAGTGAATGCAAAGCCTCTAAGTGTGTGTGTGTGTGTGTGTGTGTGTGTGTGTGTGTGTGTGTGTGTGTGTGTGTGTGTGTGTGTGTGTGTGTGTGTGTGTGTGTGTGTGTGTGTGACACAGAGAGAGAGAGAGAGAGAGAGGGCTTGTAATAGATCAGAGAAACAGCAGTTTTGGTACATAAGCAGGCCCAGATGTGGAGCAGAAACCAGATCCCTGGACAGAGTGTAATGGTCCATCCGCTGACTTAACCGATCAAAACATGAAGGACACATCCCCACACATGCATACTCTCTCACACAAATACACCACACATATGCACAAAGAAATACAGTCAAACTGGTAGCACACAGTATGGTACACATTCACACCAAAAAAAGGAAAAGGAAAAACACACCTAGTTGCATGCAAACATGGGTGCAAACACACATTTGACCATCTTAAACAAATGTATGGTATTTGATAATGGCTCGTCTTTAAGGAGTGAAATCCCAATCCAACAGTTTGCTTACATCCTGCCAGATGGCAACTGAATTAATGGTCACTCCTCCAGAGTGAAAGACAAGAAGTCAAAAATATGCTCTAAAAAATATTTGACCAAGGGCCATTCACTTTCATATTACATGAGCTATAGACCATGTAGTCTATAAATGAGTGACTGTTGCAACAATAGCCTCAATGATAGTCAACAAAATCCTGACTTTAACCCTAACCAGAAAAATATTCTAAAATAAATGAGTATTGTCAGTGAGGAGGCTTGCCAATGAAAAAGTCATGCTGCTTCCTTTTTTTTCTTTCTCCAAATCCAAGCCCTTGAAATTTGCCGATGGCTTTGTGAAAAGTATCTTCCCAACCTGGTTAATTGAAGGTTAAATACAAACCACTAAGCACTAACATATGCTTTTGGCATACTGTATCACAAAAAGGGCAGAGCATAGAAAGGTCTAAAAAGCATTGCAGCATGTGAGCATTTTATTTTTGAGTTTTACAGTAGCCCTAGTGAGAAAAAAAATAATTCTAAATTTACTCAAGTCTGTCTTTGTCAGAAGTGTGTGTTTTTAATAAGGCTCTAAATATCAGAACATCCTATTACCCATTATCTAAAACCTTATTATCAGCACTATTGTAGAAATAGACAATGCCTGTCACAAAGAATATTACATTTGAAAATTGAACATTTAAATGAATCCCTCACCTGTGCGATCCCTCTTATCAGTCCCATTGTGGGAAAAGACAATGCATTACATTAAAGTGAATATTATATTTCATCTCCATCCTGTAGAAATTGCGTATTTTCAGTTTAACCATTTTTTCCCGTGACATTGTCCACTTTGTGTAGAACATGTTTTGTGACCTTGTGAGGGAGCGAACTTGCTGATAACGTATGAGGTGTCAACAATACATGGCCAACAACAGGGAAGTCAAATATGCTTGTCTCGGTTAAATTGTTACAATAAAGTGGCTATGTTAGACAAGCAAGGCTTTACAAGAATTCATAATTTAATATGTGAATGAAGGTCTTGAGTAAGAAAGCAATTACCTTCTTTTCAGTGGTGTGACGCACACAAGTTAGTTCCTGCTGCAGACGCTCCACCTCTTTGCTGGCACGCTCAAACTGGTCCTGGATCTGCTGCCTCTGCTGCCTCTCCACATTCACACTGGCTTTAGCCTGATCCAGGGTCTCACTTATGTCATTCACCATGTACTCACTTGTCTGTAACTGAGGGGTGGGCAGAAATAGATAAAGAGGGAAGAGAGATGAAGTATGTGTGGTTGTCTATGGTTTGAACCTACTCCAAAGGCTGAAAGAGGGGCAGGCAGACACACAGACAGCTGTAGAGACTGATGCCAAGGAGGAGAGGCGCAGGAGAAGAATGAGTGAAACGTTACAGCTACAACAAGAAGGAGATCAAAGTATAATTTAGGGATGTTTGCCTCTGCTCTATCTCCATGGCAGTGAAAAGGAACATCGTAAAGGCATTGTGCCAGGCTAGGGAACCTTACAGTTAATGCTTTGAGTCAGGAGCAATAAAACTGCAAGTCTACAAATCATAAAGTTGTAGGGCACTAACTTTAGACTACTGTAGTGGTTCTTAAACCTTGGGGCAAGGCTCACGAGTTGCTCTCTTTTTTTTGGCTACTGGCTCCCCATCAGACAAGAGAAACAATATGCTTTGATTAACATGGATCCTTGGCAAACACTGTATTTCTTTAATGTTATGTTCCCTCTCTAGATGTTTAGCTAGGCTACTACATTTTCCCTGTCTACTGAAATCATGCTTCAAAGCCTATGTATACACAATCCTGAAACGGCAGACAGATCCAAGTACATTTTGAAATGGTACCAATGTAAGCTATTTAAAATATCTGATGTGTCACTGATTATACTTAGGATGTGAAAGTATGCATAAATGCTGGTGTTTTGTCTCTTGTCAGCACTAAGTTTGACCTATATGGTCCTGTGCATTACCTACTAAATCGATCCTTCCAATACACATTTCTTGTACTGAAAAATGAATTTAAATTCTAATATAAATAAGCATTTCATTGAGAAAAGAAAAGAAAAGAAAAAAAAACAGGCACATTTTAGTTGGATTCAAATCCCTGACGGAGAAAGTATGCAAAGTCAGCCCCAGTACATCAAGATATGAGGAAACACAATCTTAAAATGATCACATTTAAACTACTGCCGTGTCCCAAATACATCACGTCAATTCAGTAACAGGGAAATTAAGTTAGTGTTAGAACAGTAAGAGCACAAAGTTGGCATGTGAGAAAGTGTTTCGAGTGTTCCCTCTTTCAAGTAACTAACATGCTTTTATGTTGAATGTACTTCATTTAGTTGCTTGGCAAGCAACCGCAACACTAAAGCACTAGTAGCAGATGAATGACTCGGTTTGGTCAAGGACACAGTAAATGGGTTAATTTAAACCTAAAACACATCACTGCCACGTGCCACTGTGATATACCTAGAGGAGTGAGAGGAGGAGGAGGAGGAGGAGGAGAAGAAGAGAGAAAGAAATACAGTGGGAGTGAGACAGAGAGGGGGACAGAATCACAAGAAAGAGAGAGAAAGGACAACGAGAGAAACCTAAAGGCCATTCCATTCATCATGCGTATGACTCTTTAATGTTCCCATTCATTACCATTGGTTCTCACTGGGGTGAGGGCGAGACTGGACAAGGGAGATGAGAGAGAAAAAAGCAAGAATGCAAGAAAGCAAGAAAGCAAGAAAGCAAGAAACAAAGATCTGAAGAAAAATAATTAATGAACAAAAGAGAAACAAAACAAGATTTAACCCCCCCCCCCTCCCCTCCCCTCCCCACTCTTAGTCCCTCTCTTGGCTAAGTGATATTCATACGAACATGGTTCTTTATTGTACAACGAGCCAACCCTCTGTGGAGGTAAGATGGTGGCGATGAGTTATTAAATATGGAGAGAGGGTGAGAGAGGAAAGGCGGAGGAGGAGGGGAAGAAGGACGGATGATTAACTGTGAAGGAAGTAAAAAATGAGGAGAATTCCCCGATGTACCTGACTGGATTTGATTTAGAGAAGGTTGCCCAATTCTGTTCCTTATTTAAGAAGAGCTTACCTCCTCTCTCTGTGTGTGTGTGTGTGTGTGTGTGTGTGTGTGTGTGTGTGTGTGTGTGTGTGTGTGTGTCACCTACTTTGCTCTGCAGTGCAGCCAGGCTGTCTTTAAGCTGTGTGTTGTCTTGGAACAGCTGTTGTGTGTGTTTCTCCTTCATAGCCAAGGTTCTCTTCAGAGAGTCCTGTGTAGCTTGCAAACTGACCAGGTCCTGGTCCAGGTGTCTCACATGCTCCTCTTTTTCTTTTATCTGGCACACACACACACACACACACACACACACACACACACACACACACACACACACACACACACATAAGCAACAGAATGCAGTTAAAGCACAAATTAGCATGCAATACATTACTTTCATTTCTTTTCTGGTCTTCAATACAACTACAGCCTGTAGACTGTACCTCTCTTGCATCTATGCAAACAGCACAAGGTACAATGAAAGTAGTATGCTTGGATGCATCTTTTCATTTTATTAATTTCATCCACATTATGTTAGGTAGAGATAGCACTTTCAATGGTTCTGTGTCAAAATATCAAAAGAAGGGAAGTAGGACAAAAAGGACAAATTCATATCATTTTTGTATAATGGCCACTAATGCTGCCCCATAGAGAACCCCTCACATTGGCTTCTTAAAGATGTTTTCTGTGATTTTCTGTCACTTTTTATACTGTTACAATGTCAGATGTCTGTTAAACATGGTCAACATTCTAAAACTTGAGGTCAACATACATTAAAAAGCTCCCTGAAAGTCAAAAGCTCAGGCTTTACCCTGCTCTGAATGCTACATTTGCAATGTTACCTCTACTTCCTCCTCATGATGATGACAGAATGCACATGCATGATCACAACGACCATCTGTTCCATAGCCTTTGTTGCTAAGGTTATTACATGAATTGTTCACATTGACCACTAGCATTTTAGATTAGATTCAGGCATAAACATATATGAACATGTATGTATTTGAGAAGTTTCCTTCCTTTTTTACACCCATATTCCATGAAGACCCACTGTCTCTGTCCCTCTGATTGGCTCTGACTCAGATATTTTCACAATAACCCTAACGATTTCACTCCTCATGCCTAAAGCTAACCCACCTAACCAATCTAACCAATGAGTAGTAGCCAATCAGAGGCAGCGTAGGGTGGGTCTTTGATGAATATGGGTGGGAAAAAATGAGGTTTGGTTGGTAGCCTGCTAGACTGCCTAAAGTCTTCAAAGACATAGCTGGCCAATCAGAACAGGGTGGGCTCACCGGGAGGGGGGGCTTAAAGACGGTAAAATGGCCTGTCAGACAGAAGCTAAACTGAAGGGCCAGTCTGAAATAAATTAGGGAGATTTTTTAAAACTGTAAATCATGCAAAGACACTTCAGTAGAGCTCCAGAAGAAAAATGAACATGTGCATGAAAAATCCCCCTTAATTTTTTTTTTTTCTTTTTGTTTTGTTTTCTTTTAATCCATTGGGTGTGCACAATAAAATATCCTGTGCCAAAGATCTTGTGAAAGATGGTCTCTTGTGTGCACCAGATCTCAATTGTCTGTCCGATAATATTGGCAGATGTACCAAAGATACAGTAATTTAAAGTGGAAAAACCTCAACATGTTTTATCATGCGTATTACATCCTCTAGTCTCTGGCGTTTTGTCTGGAAAAAATATTTTTTAGTCTAACCCTCATTGTCTGTCTAAAGCTGACACACCCATACTCTTTACTGTAAACCTCCAAAATGGAAATTGTAACTCACCATCTATGCATGTACGCAGCGCCGCAGAAAAAAAACACATGACCATTATCTATGTATACTTGAAAACTAAAACAGAATAACTGTTGTTGTGTGTTACTGTAAATAAATTGTGTTTGAGTAATTATTGGGGGAAAGAGACTAATTATTTCTAAGGAAGCAGACAGTGGATGAACTCCTCACCCCATGCATGACTGTGAGTGTGTGTGGGCCTGTGGTTCAGAACCCCTTGCCAAATCAAAGCCCCTATTCATTAGCACTGTGTTAAATGAGCCCTGTGTTAGATTAGTAAGGAGGCTCCGCAGACAGTCGACACACACATGTAAACACACACGCACAAACACATTTACATTTACATATCCACACACACACACACACACACACACACACGCACACACACTTTCATATGCATGTGTAAGTACGCACGGTCTTTCGCATTTTTGTCAGACAAGATGATTTAAGATAACCATACGCGACACACACTCAAACACACACACACACACACACACACACACACACAGAGGGCTCCTAAAGTGCAGTATTCTTCTTAACTACTGATAATCTTTTAAACTCTCCCGCTGTCTCCTCTAACAGCAGACTGTGGTTCTGGACATGTGCCTTGGTACTGACACATGCCTCCCCTGCCTCCTTTAGAGAGCTCTCCAGAGTATCCAGCATTTATATCATCTGACGTATCGTAACAGTGAGCTAAAGGTGGTCTTTTATACAGTTCAGTCATCCATAGCATGGTTAATGGATGGTAACAATTATAAGCAATAGGGCCGTCAATATTACAACACTGAATTAAAATTAATCTTTTAACTGGAAATTTCCCCACTTTTAGTGTTACTATTGGGAAATAAAATAAGTTTTACAAAACTGAGACAATAATGTGTGGATTTTGGTGCTAAAGCCGAGTGGATTGCAAAAGAACAGTAGTAGAAAAGTGGGCAAAAGTTCGTCTTCTTTATGCTAACCCATCTACAGTGCAAGAGGGATTTCAGATGAAAAACGATTATGAAGCAAAAGAGCACATTTGCTACGCATTTTAAATATCATAACCATCAATGTTTAAGTAAGTTAAAATAATGACATCTTACTGAAACTCAGCTGCTGCAGCTGTTTTTACTGGACTTACTTTTGACTGCTGTTCATTCCATTAGATATAAAACAAGAAATCATGTGCAGTTTATCCAAATATTATATCCAAAACCTTGATTGCCACCATGAATCCATATCATTATATATTTTTTAAAGTGTGCAAAGCATATAATTGAGGCTGTGCATTAAACAAAATAAGCTTAAGTCTAAGGTACTTGAAGGATTGAAAAACTCTGAGCTCAGTGACTGTGAATGCTCACAAAGAAGCAGGGCAACTTTCTGAAAACCAAACCTTCTCATGCAAGATTACTTCTAAGTTCACTTTGCATATTTGCAGGCATTATTTACCTGATTTCCACAGTATCAATATTTACTGGAACACAGTTTGATCAACTCTACATGCAGTGTCTTCTTGTCCTGAATCACTGCTGTAACTGAAATGTATTTAAGTGCAAAATTCTTTTTCCAAAGAAAAAATTACAATTGTTTCTCACAGTCTATTTTCATGTGTACACAAAGCCCAAGTGAATGTATAATGTGTTGTTGTTTTGAGGTTTGTGCAGTATATTGGGATTGTGCCTTCTGTGCAGCACTGATGGGCTATTTTGTCATTAAGTTATTTCTATAAAGAAAATGAACAGTAAGCTCATATTAGATTCTAACTATGTATTGACTATGTACAAGAGTAAATGGAGAAAAAATATTATTAAATAAAAATACTGATTATTCTTAGTTAAAAGTATGTGCTGTAAGCCAACTAATGTGAGCAAGTGCATAAGACGGCTAATGCTTCAATAGCTGATGCAGCAGAGTGTGAATGCTAGCTCAATGACAGCCCCACACTATGGTGAAGTGACCAGAGGACAAAAAGACAAAGTAAAGTGACTAATAAAATAGGGACTTTTTAGACTGGGTCTGTCTATATCAGCAAGCGAAATACAGTATGTTACTATTTTTATTAAGTTAAATGTCTTGAGCTTTATTAGCACAGTGATATTTATGGTCTTAAAGGTTTCTAAATCATCACTGAAATGATCACTCTCATCTTTCTGAAGCAGTCTTTAAGATAAAATAGTGATGACTTTTTGCACCTGCAGTCCTTCATGTTCAGATCATAAAACCCACATTAATATTAGAGAAAACATTTGAATTCCTTACTAATCTACAAACAGCTATCAAGGTTGTTGCTTATTATATTGATTCTAATTTCTTATTAATGTAGTATTCTTTTCAAATGATCTGTACGCCAGTTTATGAACATTTCCATGATGGCATCCACTATAGGTCAGTTGGATCTATCCACCAGGCAGCTAGTTAAAGAGCCCAGTGTCTGTCAAAATCCCTGCTATAGTCCAAGGTCTTTATGGCACTGACTTTGAGAACTCCATAATATTGTTACATAATTAATACATTACGGTGATTTTTCTCATCTCCAAATCTGCCACCATCAGAGATGATTAAAGTTCCCATGTGGTCTGTGTGAAGTCTTAATTCTCCAGTGGGGGAGTATAGGACCTTGGCTGGAAGTCCGGAAGAAAGAATATCAGATTTGTGATTTTATTTCAAATAAGTGCTTAAGCCTTGGACTTTCATATTAGTAGAGCCCCTATTGAGAGAGAGACCTCAATCTGATCAAGTCTCATTACTTTAGCAATCAAAGTTTCGCCCCTGGGGTCCTGCCCTCCGCCTCTTTCTTCTTCTCCTCCTCCCATCTCCCTTCCTTTTTTCTCTCTCCTCCAAGCCATCGTATGTTTTTGCCAACAAGGTGGAGAAGAGGAGAAAGGGAGAGCAGCTTGCACAAATCCTTGATTGGCCAATGTCTATCCTCCATCTAGGATTACGAATAGAAATGGAACGTTTGAGGACAAAGGAAGGAGGGATGAAATGGGAAGAGACAGAGAGAAAAAAGAGAGAGATTGAGTGTAAGAGAGAGATGTGAGTTTCAGAGTTATGGGCACAGAGAAAGAGAGAGAGGGTGGCTAATATAATTGAATTAAAAAGATGGAGCGGGGCCATTTCTAAGCAGGTGGGAGTGTGAAGTGAGAAAGAGCAGGCGAGATATTAACTTCTAATAAAAGAGAGATTAGAAAGTGGCTAGGAGGACTGCTCTGTCTTTACCTGTGGGAGTGACGGCCCCCACATAACCTTTCACTGCAATATGCACACTGATATTGGCCGCCATATTCTGAGAATACCACACAAAGACAGACAAGTATACAGTATACAAGCATTCATGCACACACCTATGTCTCTGTGGTTCTAAAAGAACCACACATACAGTATATGTGTGTCTATATATATATATATATATATATATAGACACACACACACAAACAGACAGACACACACACACACATGTATATGCAGGAATAGTTGACATTTAGGGAGACACACACACACAGAAGCACACACAGTCATGAGCACAGTCTGACAGTAATGCATTATCAGCTCTCATTCAATGATCAAACAGGCGGCAGCCATCAGATAATGAAGACGCAGCTCTTTGGGAAGCTGCTGCTATTCAGACAATTAATTAACTAATTGGTCTAACGAGCTCGTTAATGCCACGCTTTTTTGGCAGCTGGTGTGAATACATTAACAAGGCTAATTCAATTAAACAGGTGCAGATTTCACAGCTGCCTCTCTCATGGGCACACACACACACACACACACACACACACACACACACACACAAATCCTACAGGTGTTGTGTACATGTTCGCTCCATTTGACTCTGATGTCTTTCTCAGTGAAACCTTGGCATTTGATCAAAAGCATAATGATATGCAGATCAAGTAGTGTGTACTTGTGTGTTTTTGTGAGGGTGTGCGCGCGTGTGTATTTCTGTGTCAGTGCTTGTGCCTCAATGGGCCGGTGTGCCTTTGAATCAAAAGTACAGCTCAATAAGCTCTACCAGCATTTGTAATCTGTATAATTGAAAGGGTATAAAATAAATGGGTGGAAAACTGATTGAAGCGCTATAAAGCATTGCTAAATTAGCTGATAGAATCCCAGAGGTGAACCAGTAATGTTCGCTAAGGCTTCAAAATGCAATACATGTTTTTATTTGATAGCTTTTCTATTACTATACATTCATGTGTCAACATATCACAAAAAAAAATCTAAAAGTTTGTCTTGTTTTGAAGCTACTGGCCTTGATCTTTGACAGTAGGTTCAAACACACATATTCACAATAAGTAAGCAGCAACAATATTTTTCTTGAATTTTGTATTGCCATAGAGGCATGTCTCAATTTACATTTAATGGATCCAAAAAGCATCTGAAGTGTGTATTTTCACTAACTCACCTGTTGTCTCACTCCATTAAATTCTTCACTTAACTGTTTAATCCTTGTCTCTTTGTCTTCCATCCCTCTCTCAAATAAGGTACTGAGCTCATGCCGCAAAGACTTCATTTTTGGCCTTGGCCTGCAACAGAGCCAATGATTCTTATTCCCTCACTGTTAGGAGAGTCAAAGCTTTGGTATTTTCTGTCAGCTTACTTCTAGTTTTGCGTGAATATTTTACAGTGGAAGAAAAGTCTCCTCTAAAATTGAATGATTGAGTGGTGAATCAGTTATGAGCAATGCTGCATGGAATTGTCCTCATGAGACAATACAATCTGAATATTGTTTCAAAAAAACAGTGATAGATATACATTTTTTAAAAAGACAGACTAACTCTGCGACAACACAGATATTGTCCCTGCACATCAGGATGCACAGTATGGACAGTATGCATGTACATTTCTCTTTAGGCTTACCATGCTCATACACAAATATACACAAATATACAGTGGGATGTTTTGATAACACAGGGCATGTCTGAGGGTGATGTGCTTGTTATGTTTGGCGTGTGATTATTGTGTGTCTTCGTGTGGAAGTGTGTGTGAATGGTAATTTGGTGGGTTTGGTTTGTCATGGCAGCAGCTACAATAGAAGCTCCCTCATAGGCTGACTAAAGCGCTGAGGTCGGTGCTTAGCTAAACTCCCATGGAGATGATACCACTGATTAATTTCCTCCATCTTCATCGCCCCCACCCCTCCCACGTCCACAGGTCCGTCCGCCTTCTCTCCCTTCCCCCAGCCCCTTCAGCTACTGCTGAAAATTAAATCAGTTCCTTTTTTTTAATTTCCAGATAACCACAGTTCATTTTTCCCCGAGTGTCATATAGCCATGACATGGTGTATCAGCCTATATATTAGGGATGGCTGAGGTGAGTTATTGTTATTGTTATCTTTTTTCCATTTACTGCCTGTGTGTCCCACTGTACGCTATTCATGGCTAAATCATTACCCACACATGTGGTGCAAAATATCGAATAACACCATTAGTAATTTGCAGTGAAATTTTCTATCTTGACAGTTAGACATGCTCATGTTGCTGTGTTTAAGAGACAAACTGCACCAAAAGTATAAGTTTCAACATGGCATGATTATTGCCTGTTGTGTTTTGTGTAGTGTTTGTTTCCTGCTAGTTGATAATGATGTCTGTGTTTGAGTGTACACTATAATATGTATGTTTGTGTGTACATGTTGGCCAGGGAAAAGGGGAAGAGAGGTGAATGTATACTGCTGTAGTATGTTTTGTAGTGATTTGGATATTTGCCACTGAGCTCTTCTGCTTGGAGACTGATGTTAAAGAGACACACAGTTGAATCACGCAAGCAAAACACAACTGTCCCAATTTAACAAAAGAGGTTTTTGACTCACAATTCTCGCTTAATGTCATTTGAACAACACACACACACATATATGTATATATATATGTACATATATATATATACATACATATACATGCACATATAGAATAGTGTGTGGGTGTACGTTCTATGTGCAAATACTCAGCCATTTACGTTTGCCCACATTGTGGATACAAACACACACAGACAGACTCACACCATGAGTGTCATCACTCAATGTCCCTGCTGCAAATGAAATCTCATTCTCTCGAACAATCTGAGTAGCCTACACTGAAATGTCTATCTCCTGCATCCCCACCCCCATTCTTGCTCTGGATTTTACTAAATCACACCCTATTTTTTGTCTGCTGCACATCCTTTAACTATACTTATCCAAAAAACAAAAAAAAGCTGACCAGAAACCATTACACACACAACTTGTGTTTTTGTTTTTTTGTAAGTGTACGCATCCCTGAAGAAGTTAACACTTTACTATTCTATCATTAGGCTTTGTCCTGTATCCAGATACGTAAGAACAACTGCTCTCAGATTTGAGCTTTTCCTCCATAGCATTGTTGTGCCTTCCTATCATCATATTACTCCACATCACCTGCTTGCATAGCCTGGAACCTCGCCCAGGAAACTGGGGAAGCGGGAAGTGATTTGGAAAAATGAGGGCAATAAAAAAAAAAACACAGGGATGAATGGAGAGATGTGATATAAGGTAATATGCTAACCCAATCAGCAGGCTGCTGTTTGCCGACAGTATAATCAACATATCGGCCTAATGTCATTACAGCTATATGAGAAATAATATTGCGTGAAATGATATTGCGCGGCGCGTGCACGCCTGTGTGCTGTACACATGAGCGAGCTCACACGTCCAGATGTATGTATCCCCTACCCCTTTCCTGGCACAGACAGAACTGCACACATACGGTGATAAAGATGCAACATTTTGCATGCAAGCACTGCAGAAAATTATACAAATTAATGACAAATGTATTTTTATAAGGACCTTCAGCCTAGCCTTCCCTATAATGTTAAAAAAGGTTTACATTAAGTTAAGAAGGTTCAACTTGTTCAAAATGATTCATTAAATCATTGCTTGCTGATCGATTAGATAAAAAAGAGATATTATTTCACCCCACGATACTGTTTTCAGATAAGATTTTTAGAAGTGAAGCCAGATTTACATAGTTATTGGTTAGATCAGTTACAATTAACATTTGTGACTGTGCATGCACATACACAGAGAGACATCTGCATATTTACACACACAGACTGCCCAATGGCTCGGACACAAGAGGATATTAGTTAGTGTGTGGCTTCCATATCCTGAATGCATAAGGCCGCTGATGGCCTCTATTGATGGACACTGGCGTGAAGCCATCACTCAAGTTATGGAGCTTTAATTGGAGACAGCATAAAACGATAAACCAAGAAACATGCATGGCTGAACAGCCCAATGTAAACCATTAATCATAGCGCAGGCAAAGACAAGTGGCCACCACATACACACATGCACACACAGACATATGCACACACACAAGAGGGTGCACACAGCTGCAGCAGCACAGACACACGCTGCCCTTGCACCACACACCTTGCATTTGTGCGCATTTGCACACACACACACCGACCATGGCAGAGACAAGTGTCCCAGTCACATATTCTCATGATAGATGACCCATTTAACTTTGATTTCTGAAAGAAATGAGCTCACCAGGGATACAGCGTTACCACACACACACACACACACACACACACACACACACACACACACACACACACACAATTACTCACCCATTCATAATACACATAGATACAATACATAGGCTACATAGATGAACTCACAGTGTGCGTTTAGTTAATATGTAAATAACAGCTTGCACTATCTTGTAGACACACATATTTTCTTGTCCCCTCTCTATCTCTCTCTACCTGAGTCTCCCTTTAGCGCGCACACACACACACACACACACACACACACACACACACACACAAACAAAATGCCACTCATTTGCATGCGAAGGGTTATACCATTGGGATGATTTGTGATGTAAGCTTTCACAAGTGAAGTAATTCATCAGTAGCTATTTCTAACACACATCTCTACTGGTCATACTGTAAGTTCAAATCTACACAGATACACATACATACATGAATTGTGGAATTGTAAAAACTGCACAGTCCTAAAGAGGGAAAAAATCAGAAGCACAAAAAGCTCCCAAATTCACTGTTACAGTAACAACAAATACACACACAAATGTTCTCATTCACTTCAGATCATATAACTTCATCAAATATCTGGAATAAAAAACATTTATCAATAACTGTTAAATTAAAAATAGAAATAAAAAAACAACCATATGCTGCAGTATTTTTTAGAAAATAAGCATTCAGTGTCACATCTGGACATCCTGGGAAATAAGTCACCAGTGTGGTGGATATGAAACCTGAGTTTGTCTGAAACATGTAAATTAAAATGCTGACTTTTATATATTCAACCTGGCAGCGCCACTGTATCAAGCACTAAAGTGGGTTTGGAAAAAATATGAAATAGGAGATCAAAAGAAAGACCTTCCATATTGTATTCTGTAATGTACAATTTAAAGACAAGACTACAACATACCTTTACAATAGTAGATAAGATGTTACTGATTCAGAGATAAGAAATCGCTGTGTGGAATAAATTAAAAAGACGAATTATTGCATTAAAAAGGAAAAAGAGAAAGGGTTGGTGCTCTGGATGGAGTTAGAAGGTTATTCTCCCATTGGACAACAAGTAGAGGAGTTAAGAAAACTCAAGGTCTAAGTGTAAGCGGGTTAAACAACTCAGTAGGCTGACATGGAACTAGAGCTCAAGAAAATAGAACGTCTAATCATTTTTGTTCTTCTCTAATTTTACAGTTTCCTCAATGACCAAAGATAGAACAATTATTTTAGTTCTTGCTGTTTTGGTCCCATGAGCAATTAATTTTTGCAAAGTGATTGTGTTGTTATTGTCTTTTTCTTATTTGGCTGTAGATTGCAAATGTTAACGCCCAACAACCAAGTGTACCCCATCACAGCTAGTGTCCAGTGACATATGATACAGTGTTGATATTTAGACAGATGGATGGTGCATTAGAAGGACGAAAACCTTCCAATACACACAAACACATACAACACGCACATACACACGTTCCATACAGCGGTTGCAGCCCCTCAGCGCTCCTCTGTCCTCACATGCTTGGTTTCCCCATCTAATTGCTGCCATTCGTCAGTAAGTGTATGTGTGTGTGTGTATGTGTGTGTGTGTGCGTGCATGTGTGCGTGAGTGTGTGTGTGTTTGTGTCTGTATGCCAAGTGCTCCTGTACTTTGTGTTTTTTGTGCTTCTTTCGTGATTCTGTCACAGTGCATTTACAAACAACTGTGGTGAAAAGAGAAAAAGTAACAGATAATCAGACAGACAGGTAAGAATGGGAAGAGAGAGAAAGACAGAAAGATGCAGAGACAGAGAGCACACACACACACACACACACACACACACACACACAGAGCTGTCACAGTGCCATAGGGCATACTAAACCTGTCAGCATTTAAACCTGCTGGCTTGTACTCTGGTTTGCCAAGTGGAATTAGTCTCACATAATATGCCAGGTTCTTTATGGAAAACAACAAACACCTACTAAAGTTATACTATATAAAGATATGATATTAACACAATCATCATAACTTGAAACCAGCCTGGTATTTGTGTTCTTTTTCAAAGTGTTTTAGATGGTTCCTCTCACAGTGGGATGTGATTATGTGTATGGAAAAGCTGTGAAATATCAGGTAACTAGCAATAAGTTGTGTGTCTAAAGAAACAAAAGAAAGGAGTAAAAAATCAATTTCTTAATAATTTGGAAAGAAGCCACCAAATAATTCTTATCCGTGGTGACAATCAGTGACAAAAATATAAAGAGGCATCTACACAACATGAAGAAAAAAGTGCATACAACAAGTTAATTGCAACTTAACTTGACTTATATCTGATATTGACATTTTCACATGTAAACAAATGAGACTGATTGCACACTTTTGGGCAATCATGAAAAAATGACTGTGCTGATGAGTAAAGCTGTTTATGCTTGTGTGTGTGTGTGTGTGTGTGTGTGTGTGTGTGTGTGTGTTCAAAATTACGTTTATATGGCAGTGTGTCTGTGTGTGTGTCTACATTATTGTTTTTTTTTTTTCTTTCACATGTGCTTGTGTGTGTGTGTGTGTGTGTGTGTGTGTGTGTGTGTGTGTGTGTGTGTGTGTTCAATATGATAATTTGTCAGTTTATGTTGTGTGGGGGCTAAACAGATAAGCAATCCACAGCTCAATCCTTCATCCTGCTCTGATTATAAATCAGCTGGAGCTCTCAGAAGCAATCAGCAAGAGCAATCTGCAGCCAGCACAGACACCTTATCAATCAGAGGGGACCATCACAGTGTCACACATACACACATGCACATAAACTAAAGAAATACACACTCACATATTTGTACGGTCCTGCACCCATACCCTCATACACACACCCATAGACACTGAGACAGGTATGGCACAATTGTAATTCTACTTCCCCCACCCTGCAGCCTTTTTCCTCCTTAGTAAACTTCCTTCTCTTTTCTCTTTTTTTGTGTTGTGAAACAGGATCACAAAGTCGCAACAAGAGTTTCATCCAGCAAGCTGCCTGGCGGCCACGGAACAGTGCGGAGCGAGACACATCACTCCTAATTACAGTCTGATATTAATAACAGAGAAAAATATTAATCTTGGAGGTAAACACTAAGCCGCTTAAAGGAAAATTGCAAATAAATCAGATTATCTTATAGGAATATCCTCCGAATGGGCCGTGGGGGTAATGAGAAACCTGGGCCCAACCCCTCTCTCTCTGTTTCCTCTCTCTCTCTCTCTCTGTCATTTCCCACTCTCCATTCTCCTGCAGGATTGAAAAAGGTGTGACTGTGTGTACGTGTCTGGATGTGTGTTTGTGAGCACATCTGTGTATTTATAAAACTGCAAAGCAACCCCCTCCTCCCCCACCATCACCAGCATCATCTCTCTCTCTCTCCCTCTCTCTCTCTCTCTCTCTCTCTCTCTCTCCCTCTCTCTCTCTGTATTCATTTTTCACCTGCAATTTTATTTTTTCATCAGTCGGGGGGGCGCCGCCGAGCAGATTCAATTAGGTTCTGTGATTGGGCCGCTGGCATTCAGCGGGGTCATGGAAAGGTTAAAGAATTCAGTGGCACAAACATGATTATGGCTCTGTAGCATTTGATCAGAAGTAAGGTTTGTCACGGCAAAGTGGAGCCCTTCTGTTTCTTGCACTGGGACCACCAGTTTGGCCTGAGTGTGATGTGAGAACTGTTCCACGTGTTGGTTTAGTTGATTTGTCCATCGAATGGTAATTACATGCTGAACAGGCTGGATATACAGCAGGCATAGAGAGATACACAGATACATGAACAAGTGCATGTGTGTGCACAGGTGTGGCATGCTGCTCCATCAGCAAGCATGAATACGCACATGCACATGCACACGCACACACACACACACACACACACACACACACACACACACACACACACACACACACACACACACACACAAACACGTCCAGAGAGTAGCAGAGTAATAAAGCCCACCCTTGCAGTGAAATTAAAGCTAGTCAATGACACTGCGTGCTGAGTACACACTAAATCATTTTTATACCCAGATGAAACAGCCAACATAATACCAGCTCGGCACATGTATCCAATATCACCTGGAGACTATGAAAAAGACAGAAAGAAAAAAAACTAATCAAATATCATATTGGATGTGTCGGATTCATGTCAGAACAAGAGATTAATACTAAATATAGGAAATATGGTACAATAACAGTGTGAGATCTTTTTACATTCAAAATGACCAGGCAGAGAGCACATTATGAGATATTGGATTGATAAACAGGCTGGGATGCTGTTGTTCGGTGAATATAATAGAACAATAACGTTGCTCCTGGGTTAGCAAAGATTGCATTATGATTTTAATGTGTTTTACAGACACAAGCCCTTCACTGAGAGGAAATTATGTCAATAAATAAGCAGCCTCTCATTTTAAAACAAAGGGAATCATAGTCAATGAAAAAACGTGCAAATATAGGATGGTGTTTGGTTACTATCAAATATCTCTCACATCATGGCCATGGTAGCACACACATGCAAACTATGGTACATTGTGAGCTCAGGCGCATAATGTTCTGTCTGAGATGCACGTATTCATATCTAAATATCATTGCTTTATGTTTGTTTTTGTATAGGTTAATCTCTGAAAGTCAAATATTAAAAAAACAGAATAGCACAATAGAGCAAAGTTGAATTAAGCCAGATGATATCTTTCATAAAATCTATATTCCACCCAGACAGGACCTTATAATTTCAGGGCTGCAATGTTGGGCCATATTCCCATGTTTACACACATCCATTTCGTTCCACTCACACCTGATTTTGCCCATGCATGAGTAGATTCATTTTGGCAGTGCGTGTCAATCATCTCATTTTGGGAGTGCCTGTCAATCATCTCCTTTCCTCAAATCACCAGAAGCCACATCCATCAGGGAACTTTCCCTTATGCCACTATCTGGTACTTCAGGTGTGGAACACAAGCCAGATGAACACAAACAGTCAATAGAGCCGTTTGGTACTCCAGTCCCCTGCTGTGGCCTAATTGGCAGTGCAAAACTCAAGTATGTCCTACACTTCCCAATTTCTGTGAACCCCCACCCCCACTAAGCAATCCTCATTCCATACTCAAGATGAGTATTTACATGCCCCACACCGTGGAGAGCAAACAAGCTCATTTAAAAGTTCACATGCTAATGTGTGACATTTAATCCAAACTTTACACGGGGAAAAGGACACGCAACAATAGATTTTGATTCCTTTCTTGTCTGTGAATCTCATCATCTTTTGCCTTCCATATTTATGAGTTGAAAAGACGGGACACCTTAGAGGGGAGTGATGGGAAGGGACAGGGAGTTTACTATTTGGAAACTATGCTGGTTAGTGATATTTGGGCTCCAGCGTCTAATTCTTTGTTTATTTTGTTGATATGCACAAATTATTCCTTATTATTCTTTGTTGAAGTGACATGACAGCTTTCATTGGAGAGACACTAAGCAGTTTGTCACATGTATTATGGTATTTAATGTCTGTGATATTATCAATTTATTATTAATCTTAAATGTCTGCAGGCTTCTCAGTTTTATTTGGCGACATTTCACCAGCTGAAATGACAACTGTCTGTGGTATCAGCTGTAGCTAATTAATGTAATTAATTCCATGAGTTGGCCAAACCACAAAGTAAAACTGTTAACAGTTGTCTGGTAAATGTGCTCTTAAAGGCAGTGTCTGCACACTCAGCCAAAGACAATTTCCTAGCGATTCTTCACTCTGTATCATTTTAATATTTCAAAAGAGAGGAAAGAATGAAAAGGGGAAAAACCAAATAGTCAGCCAAATGGGTTGTGCTTGGGAGGGGTTGTTGGTTGGTTCTCTCTCTCTCTCTCTCTCTCTCTCTCTCTCTCTCTCTCTCTCTCTCTCTCTCTCTCTCTCTCTCTCTCTCTCTCTCTCTCTCTCTCTCTCTCTCTCCCTCTCTCTCCCTCTCTCTGTCTGTCTCTTTCTCTCTCTCTCTAAGTGTATGTGTGTTTGTGTGTATGTAATGCTTAAATTTTGGTTTTGCCCTTTGATACACAGACACATGCAATGTACATTAAATCTTTATATAGTTTTATGTTGAAGATGTATTTGTAGAAGGCTATATTGTTTTTTAAATCTTCAATTCTGGGTTACCTCCATGATCATTTGCAGTGGCTGTTGCTGGTCTTTTTTATGTTTTTTTTTGTTTTGTTTTTTGTTTTTTCCTTGTTTGCCCCCCCCCCTCACACACACACACACACACAAATGGGGGTGAAAGATAAGATCAAAATTTACTGACCCCCATGGGGAAATTGGGGCTTCTGATGCCAGATGAGGCCAGATGATGAATTTTCATTCCCTTTTTTTCTGGCTGTGGACTTTCAAAAGGAAAAGTACACACACATACACACATGAATGTGGTGATTTTTTCTTACACTTCCTGTACCTCAGAGAGTACAGCCTCTTTTTTCGGGTGTAACCTCGACAGCTTTGTGCTCTATCTATCTATAATAATAATAACAATGATAATAATAATAATAATAATAATACATAATTATTATTATCATTATTATTGTTGTTGTTGTTATCATCATCATAAAGTAGCACTTGAAAGCACAATTATATGATGACAAGGGTTAAATGGACCTTGAGTATACATTTTGAGTGCCAAAAAAGAGGTTTCTGATGTACAAAAGTCAGGTTCTTTCTCTCTCTCTGTCTTTCACGCACACAAACATACACACACACACACACGCACACACACAGATCGACCAGGACAGGCCAGGGATGAGCACACCCCATCTGATCTGTGGCCCGTTCATTCATTAGACCCATGCTCTCCCCTATTGATTTCAGCTTAAGTAATGAGAAAGCTTATCCAAAAATCTTTAGCATTTGGGCTCCAACTTAAGGGAATCGATGGGGCCATTTCCCATTTTGAACAGCACATACGCAGGGGTTTTATGTACGGTGAACGGGACAAATCCCGATGCTGATAAATCAATAGGCCTTTTTGTCGATGGACAGGCATGCTTGCACACACACATACATACATACATGGACACACATGGCTGATAAATGGTATTTTTGAGGCAATTAAAGTGAGCTGTAAACATATGAAGGCCAATCAATTGGTCAGTGAGGTCTATTATCAAGGCTTTAACACTGATTTAGAAGGGGCTTTAAGGAGCCAGCGGCTTTAAGTGTGCCACAGTCACTTATGCAGATCAGCAGCAGCTAGAGACCTGCACAGATTAGTGCTGTGCTGTGCTGTGCTAAGCTACTCACACAACAAGATAGTATACATGTCACCTCTAAAGAGTGCAAACTCTACCATACTGCAAAAAGAGGTGACTTTTGTAATTTGCTGAGTACTTTTGGTACTGCTGAGTGACAAGTAAAATGAACTTTTAATTACCCCATTTTTGTTCATGTGCTTTTGTTATGTTCAAATCTTATATTCTATCTATCTTAATATTGCTTATTTTTAGAATGACCCATGCTTTAGCAACCATAGCAAACCACTGATAAATGTAGATGTTGCTGCTCATCAAATCTTTGAAAACAAACATTTAGTTTTGCTGTAATATTAACTCCACTTAGCCATAGGCATTGTTGAAGAGTTGTACTACATGTATTCTCCATAATTATTTTTTTAAATGCACTTTGCATCTAGGTTAAACAAGGAGAGGTTATGGGAGGGAGCTGTGTGCTGGACAATTCCATTTTAGCAGGGTAGACAAGCTTGTTAGGGGAAAAACTAATACATCAGTGCTGTCCACCCTCCAGGTTTCCCCACCAGGTTTCCCCACCACTGCTCCCACGTTGCTAAAGGTGAGACACGTGCATTAGCTAAGCTCACTTACAGACAACATTTCCCTAAGGTAATTGGTTCCACATTAATATTCATTTGATACTGTGCTGTGTGCCTAGTTCCCCTAATCCGCCAAACAGTGTTATCCCCTTAACTATGGGTTCAGTTAAACACACATATTGTGACATTTTTCTTTGCTATCTGATATACTGCAGTGATATGTGCTACAGTGCTGCCATCCAGGTCCAGTCCCCAAGCTGGTTAGTACTATCACACCCTTGATGCTTGTTTTCGGCGCCTTTATGGTCCGACACACAGTGGTACACAGCAGCCCAACTTTCTGCTACCCAAGTGCGTGTACAAAGGACGTACCCACCGTTCTGCAGCTGACTCAAAAACACAATTCTGGCAATGCGGTCATTGTCCATGTCACACCCACATCAAAAATCAGCTTCATATTTGGTTAAAGGGCTATTGTAGGAATGGAATATATATCCCATTGGTGGATCACATTGGATTACTGAAAGAATCCATGGCATGGAAAGGGAGTGTAGGTAGACTGAGAGACAGTGGTAGAAATCAAAGCTCTTAGCTAATTTTAAAAAGTCGAGAACATGGATTGGTATCTCTAAGTCTGCCCTCTAGTGAATCCATCCAGTGAATCCCAAGCATTGTCTAAGTATGGGGTGCCGCAGGGCTCCATTCTAGGACCTCACTATATTTACTCCCTTTGGGCCACATTATCAAACAGCATGATATTTCAGTTCATTGCTACGTAGATGATACACAGCTGTACTTTTCCTGCAAACCATCTGAATCAGCTAAATGTTCTACCGTGTATAAATGAAAATTCTTCATCTTAAATCCTTATGATAGGCCCTGGGAACATGGCCAAGTTCGGCCTACTCTTGGCTACTCAACATGTTGTACCCACTGCTAAGAACCTTGAAGTTATTTTAGATCAGAACCTCACTCTTGAGTCCCATGTTAAAAGGCTAGCTGTGTTGTGTTTCTTCCACTTCAGAAATGTCTCTAGAATTAAATCATTATATTTTTAGTGATCTTCAGAGTTATTCATGGTTTTATCACTTCTTGTCTGGATTATTGTTGTACTGTGTTGTCATATCTTGGCTTCCCATTCATGGTTTCATGGTGTCCAAAACACAGCCACCAGACTTTTAACTAAATAATGAAAGCATGATCCAATCTCCCCTATTTTAGCTTTCCTTCACTGGCTAATCTTAAAATTTTAGTCTTGAATTTTGAGGTCCTGCATGGTAGGGCACTGAGCTACCTGGCTGAGCTTCTAAATCATTACTTACCAGCCCTTAACTTGATATCCTCTGATAAGGCCCTGTTAGGTATTTCCCGGTCAAGGCTGAAGATCAGAGGTGACAGAGCTTTTGCTGTTAGGGCTCCAACCCTTCTGAATATCTTGAAATCTTTGAAATTCACTGCCTCCTTTTAAATCGTCTCTCAAGATTTACTTTTACCGTATGGCATTTTCTTAATGATGTCATCTATTACTTATTTTATCTGTTACTTTTATGTGTTACTTTTATCCATTATTTTATCTTTACTTTGTATAGTATAGTAATTTATTTGTTGACTTGATTTGAGTGTTTTCCTGCTTTCTTTTATTTGTCCTTGTTTATGAAGCACTTTGTAACAGTCGGTTTGAAAGGTACTATATAAATAATATTGTTATTATTATTAACATATAAAGCTCAACTAAAACCCCTCTCTCCTCATAGTGCGTTACTTTTGTCTCTGGTTTTTCTCATTTTTGACTTGTTCAACGTGCCCTGTTCCCCTTTCATCCCACTGTTTCCGTCTGGTTGATCTGGTGTGTGTGCATGTGTGTTACTGAGGCATGACATTTCAACTGTGCATCCAATCAAATTGGCAGAGAGGCAGCGAGGAACGTTGGGGAGTGATGAAGGGTGCGGGGGTGTTCTGAGGGTTGCCGACCAACCGTTACCATGGTGAACCACTTCTGTCAAAACTGCCAAGGTCACAAATGCTGACCTGCAGTGTTATGGGGCTTCTGAATAGCGTACTGTATATGGACATGAGGATTTCTTTCTTTCTCTCTTTCATTACTTATTTTTTCAATTTCCTTTTTTGCTTTTCACATCTTTCTTTTCTTCTTTCTTTAACACTTTCCATGTGTTTTGATTCACTTTTCTCCTCTCTTTTCCTTTCTTTTTCCTCTAGTCATCTTTGTTTATCTCTTTTTTTTTGTTCTTTTCCCTCTATGTATAACTGTGTTTCCTTCATTTGGCCTTTCTCTCTTTCTTTTATATTTAAGATTGACTAATTGCACCATTATGAGACCTGTGGTGTTGCTGAATCCATTATGTATGGCCTGCGCTGGCACTGGTCTGAACACTGCCTGTTTTGAGTCATTATAATTCAGTTTGTTAACACACAGCCATTGTGCTAGTGTGGGGTTAGGAAAGATGGTATGATAAAATATTGAGGGCGAGCAAGGCAGCTGCAGATGCTAGCTGTCATGTGTGAGCGAATGAATGTTATGACAAGCATGTTTAAACATTCATGCGGGGAGGAGAGTTTAGGAGGGCTTTTCATTAACACCAATATGTCTTCGTCTCCCTGGTGCAGACACTGCTGGTGGAAGCATGACAACAACAGGGAGGAGAGGAATTAACATCTCGAGAGGAAACTGTCACAGACACACACATGCAGAGAAGTAGAAACACTCAATCCTGTGCATGAGCACACACAATTTTTACATTGGCTGTATACACTTCACTACCTCACATCTAACATGAAAGGTCCGAAGTCAAATTGACACTACAGTCTCAAAATCTAACAGACAGAAAAACAACTTTGTCTTGTTTACAAGAACCACCATCTAAAAGTGTAACATCGTGTTCTGAAATGATCAAATAGCTCAAAGTAGAACTGAGCACCACATTCAAATAGGAAGAAATAGGAGCGCAATGGGTTTTCACATCAACCACAACAATGACATAATAGATGATTTTTCAAAGGAAAAATAAGGCTGTGGGAGGTTTCTAGGCCAAACTTACATCACCCACCATTACTGTTAGGTTGTCAGGATATTTGACCTGTTAGTAACAGTGCAATCTCTTGACAGTTCTGGGGACTAAATACAAGAAAAGCTATTTGTGGTATTTCTTGGGAGCAGAGCAATGGCCAATCTGTTTACATAACCTTGACAAATCTAGATGAAGAAACACTTTAACAGGTAGGCTCTGAAATAACAGCGCTGTGGTAAATGGGTGAACCCTGGCCATGTAAAAAATGTTCATTATCTTGTCTTACCAAAGTCCACTCAACATATCTGAGGCATGTGTATCTGTATCTTGTGTTTAAAAGCACTAGGCATACACAGTAGAGTGGTGTAGCCAAAGAGCTCAACATAATTTTATGATTGCGGTATGTTATTGTAGAGGAGGTATACATATTTTAGCTCACTAAAACTCCATCAAATAGAGTGCAAAATCAATACCTATGCTGATGATCTCATGAAGTCAAATCAAGGCAAAGGAGAAAAACGGAGCATCAAGTATTCTCACCATAAGTGGTTGTGACTTGCGAGATGTGTTTGCATAACATGAGCTCTAGTTAATGTCATAAATGGCTTTAAATGCTGCAAGGTGCATTAAAAATATGCACAGTCATCTATTTTAACTACACCTTGATGTAAACATTTTGAATTAATCTAGTTTTCACCGGTCAAGCAATTCCATTTTGATATTCAAATTTGGCGTGTAAGTGTGTGTGCGTGCCGGTGCATGTTCGTGCAAGACTGATCTAATCAGTCTTAAATCAGTTAATAAGCCAAGGACACAGAGGAGATGACTCAGCTGAAGCATGAGCTAATATTAGCATCTCACCCCTATTCTGTACTGCGCAGCGTAGCATTCAATGTTTGGGCTTCCCATTACAGAAGTGCAGACTTTGGATGTTAAGCCCCGCCGTTTAGTTCACCACACTGAATTCTATTAGCACATTAGCAAAGGTGTCATGACCTAATGCTAATGCTGGGTGGAGCATTTTATACCTAACTCGTTTTTTGAATACCTTAAGTGAATTTTGATGTTCTAAAAAAGAAAACCATGGGTGAGCCAACCAAATGAAAAAAGAAAAAAAAAACAGGTAGGTAGGCTGTCATGTAGACCGACAGACAGAAATATAGCATGAAGCTGACAGGTGATTTCATGCCTCAAAAAGATCTCTGTTGCCACTCTTAAGGATGAGCTTCACAAACAATATAAGACTTATTCTCATGGCAAATCATTCTGATGCAGTCGTTTTAATTGAAACTCTCCCACTGTCATATAAATATATAGGTATATACATAAAGACCAAACCAGAGGGGTAGCAGAGTAACCCTCTGTCAAAACTAATTATCATCTACAAACTCCAGATGACAAACTGCACGATGAAACATTGAAAACTCAGGCACATGCCACAGAGATACACTCACACACATGAATACTCAATACATACAAACATACGCTCAAGTACGCACACAGATATTTAAACTGACTATTAATTAAAAGCCAGAGTACGCAGCTGACTTGTGGTGGGCGGTTTGCAACACCACACAACTGGGAGACTTCCAGTAAGACATAAATCTGTTGTGTTCTCTCTCTCCCTCTCCCTCTCTCTCTCTCTCTCTCTCTCTCTCTCTCTCTCTCTCTCTCTCTCTCTCTCTCTCTCTCTCTCTCTCTCTCTCATAGACACAACAAAGACAGTCTTGTCCTGTGTCTCCCTCCCTTCTCTCTCCTCACCATTCATTAGAGGCACAAGAAGCTGTGGTCAAGTTCAAAGACAATCTACATTCTCTCTCTTTCAGTCACTCATTCATTCCCTCTGTCTTTTTCTTTCTGGTTTGCTCTCGCTTTTGCTCATTTTCTCCCTCTCCCCCTCCCCTTCTCTCTCTCTGTCCCTCTCCCAAGTCTCTCTCTCTCTCTTCTCTAAACACTGTCTCTTCCACATGGCCCGGATAATGAGTGGTGAAGCTAAACGAGAGGAAACACGGCTCACTATTAGGAGGGGAACACTGACTGAAGGTTTTAAATAAACGGAGAGAACTTGAGGCCAAATTGTATTTCCAAGGACATAAACTAATGGAACAGGCAGACATTCTCTGAACAAATACACACTCTCAAACACACTCTGTTTAAACTACCATAATAGTTGTAAAAATATACATGTCCATGTGGATCTAACGAGAGAGAGACTGGCAGCAGGCAGACAGAAATCCATGTAAATGCATATATCCTCACATATACATGTACACATATGCAAATATTGTTTACATGAGTTTAATACCACTTATTTCCTTTGGTGTGGAAAGCCTATTACTTTGCTTTCAAAATCAGAACAATAAGGACATGAAAAAACATAAATGCTTGTCTATGTCATTGAAAACTAATTAGGCAAATGTGTTTTCTTAAGTGTCTCTGATATGCTCTCAGGCATAGAAATCCACACCCACATATAAACACACAGAGAAACCCCCCTGCCTCACTCTATGGGGTTAATTGGGTTATCTAGGCTGATTAGCATAACTAATTAGGATGCTTGTTAAAGGATAAGTATTATTTATTCAATTTGCGCTCTGTGTGTGCATGTATGAAGCTGTGCATGTGTATAGATCCTCTTCATCACTGGCACAAGTTCAAATGAAAATGAAGCAAAGCTAAGTAGGCATGAAGTGAGACCTGTGGGTGTCTGTCTCTGTGTGTGTGTGTGTGTGTGTGTGTGCGTGTGTTCATCATTTATCTGTTCTACACACACACAGATGCTCACCATCAGGTGCCAGACATCCCACCCTCCTCCCACCCCCCTGCCAACATGGAAAAACACACACTCACCAAGCTTGCAATGCTGTAGCTCTTAAATCCCTCATCATTATCATTAGGCCTCTGTTAGCATAATTAGCATTGTTAACCAGATGAGCTGAGTCGAGCCAAGCTGTGTAAGTCACAGCGGCAGACATATGTCACCCTTCCAGCACCTTTCCAGGCTGTTGAAGAGGCTACTTGTCCCCCCATCAGGTGGGTTTATGGCACATTTGCATGTTTTCACTGATTGCAGAAGGATAATAAGGCAGCTGATGTTCACAGTGCATTATGATGCAATGTGTGCAAAAATGTCCAAAGGGGCGATTTCTTTTTTTTGAAGGCAAACAACTTGTAAAGTGACAGGGCTCTTGCAGTTATATCAGTTAATGCAACAATACCGAGCTCATTTCACCAATTTATTCATTCGTGTTTGTAAATGCAGATGCTGCCTTTTGTTTGTGATGCTTAACATGCACTTCAAGCCGACAGTAAACACAAAAAAGCAAATCAACAACACTCTTTTAGTCTTCAGCTCACAAGTGAAAACTCACAAACACACTCCAACACTCACAAATAACCAGAGAGGGAAAATGAAAGAGAGAGAAAGAGAGAGGCAGCGCTACATTTACTGAAATTAAACATTTTCTCATCAGCCTGAGGGTGCAGCAGGCCCACTAATGTATTATTCATCCCCCACTTCACAAAGGAACATTAATCAATTATGAAGATATGAGGATCTTAAAGTATAGAGGAGAGACGAAGAGCGGCCCGTTCGTATTAATATGCGGCCGCAATCGTGCGCCCCCACCCCCCCTCCCCCTTGCTCCTCAAATCAATATTTTGTAGATTAATTTGGAGCGGTTGTGGCGAGATGGCAGGATGGAAGGAAGGAGGGGGGGGGGGGGGGTTGAGGAGAGAACAGAGTGTCTGAGGTCTGAATTAAGGTGAAGTGTTTTGTTGTTGTCGTTTTTTTTTTGTTATTCTTTTACCACTCTGTGTAAGTGCGTCAACATGCATGCGTGTAAATGCGTTGTCGACTGTATCGCAGTCGGTAAACATAGTAAGACAACTCAATTTAGGAAATGTCATCATAAAACTCAGATTGAAAGTCAACACACTGGGTTTGGGGCCTAATGATGATACAAACACACAAAGATTGTCACATTTTAAGAGTATACATTATCAAAAGATTCTAAATTGATAGGAATGGGTGTATTATCGTGTGTGATATTAGACTTGGTGTTTGAGTACAGTACATGCTGTGTGTCTTTGCAGGTAGGGCTTTTTCTCTAGATTTTACAAATATTTGAGCTTTGATCTATATAAACATATAAATATTTATTGCTCCTTCAGTTTATGTTGGAGTTACCTGTCCTTACTAACAACAAAAGCATCATTTTATACAAGGCAATTAAAATGAAGAAGCACAGTCTATTGTGCTATCTGCTACATATACACTCACCTCAGAATTCAAAATAGCTGTCTTCTCAGCCCACTTTTTAATAGCTTGAGTGTGGGCCTTTCTCTCCTCCTCTAAGCCTCTCTTCGACTCCTCATCCCTCCTCTTCTCCTCCTCAGCTCTCCTCTGTTGCTCCTGCCTTCTCCTGTCGTCTGCTTCCTGAAGCTTCTTTTCATACTTCAGTCTTTGTTCGGCTTCTCTTTGCATCCACTCTTCCTCTTTTCTCCTCAGCTCCTCCTGCAGCTCTCTCACTTTCACATTCAGCTTGGAGAGCTTAAGTCAGACAGAGAAAAAGAAGGAATATACAGGCAATCACATCTCTGCTCTCTGTGAAACAAATGAGGTACTAGTCACTTAATCTAAAACTAATCTGAATCGTCAAGGTGCCCAGTGCAAGGTTGCATCTTGTAAGACAACTAAGGTGAAAGGAAGTAAAGAAAAAGATGTTTCAAGTGACTGACTGGCAGCAAGTGAGTGCATCTATGTTGAAATTACAGGCTATTTTGCGTGAACATTACATGTACAAACAGGAGTACTAACATGAGCATGTGAGTTTCTGCACACCTGAGCATGTGCGTCGACACCCTCGTGTTGCAGCAGCTGAATGTTAGCTTGCAGTTTGGTGATGCAAATGTCTTTCTCAGCAATCTCCTTCATGTTGTCTTTCTGGATCCGTTGCAGACAAGACAGCTCACTTTTCAGGTGCACCAGCCTCTCACTACCTTCCAGCACCTGCGTCGCAGTCAGGGCCAAAGAGGAGTTCAAATGTTAAAAGATTTAATTAAAAGATGAGGGTTATCTTCTACAGTGTTTCAGAAATGCTGTTGATTATTTTTACACATTGCCATTAAATAATTCTAAGATACAGTATCTAAAAACATTAGCAGCACTTCATTAAATGACAGATTTTATAGTCATTCCAGTAATCACATTGTCATCTTTTCAAAATGACCTCCTTTTAAAATGAAAACCTTTTAAATTGTTAGGGATGACTGTCATATAGCATAGGCACAACTTATAGATATGTTTATATTTGGTGCTTCCAAAGAAGAAAAAGGAGTTCATCTGTTTTACAGTTTTCAAATTATTCATGGTGATGGCAGCCTGACACAGAGGAGGCACAGGGTCAAGCAGAGGAATGCAAAGCATAAACTGTTGTTACAGAATCTGATAATGGTGAGGGATATGGAAAGGAAACAGAGCACTCATGATATTAATTAACATGTCATTAGAGACAAAAGCCTTGTACACTGCAAGGAATTAAATACATTGTTGCCATTGCTAAGAAAATGAAGTTGTTTTAATTGGGGTTCAAATGTGCCAGATTCTAGCAACTTATTCAGTTCAAACAAAAACTAGTTTAATGCTAAGAAACAACATGTTTTTAAAATTAAATCATGGCAACTGCCTTTAACAGGGCTGTGTGTATGAGTGTGTGTGTGTGTGCGTGTGCATGTGAGTCTGTGACAGCAGAGCTTTCCGTGCATCTGCATTGCAGACGTACCAGTTAAACAGAAACGCAAGCAGAATGAAAACATATATCAACATTTGTTGGAAATATGATTAACAGAACAAGCTCCAGTTACTGTGCTTGTTTCTCTAAGGCTCTGTAATCACACAAACCACTAATTAGCGGCAGTGCAAATGAGTCAACTCACAAGCAGCATAAACAAACAGTAACCAGCCAACACACACATAAACAACCAACAAGCCCGGGTTTACCACAAGCACAAATGTGTGTGTGTGTGTGCATTTCAGCTATCCTGTGTGTGTTTACGTGTGCCTTAACCGTAAGCCACAGAAGACAGTAAAACAGCAGTGGGTATAATTTAGTGACACCCTGTAAGGAGGTGTAGGAAGGCCGTAAAAAACTCTCCCTTTTAATCCCGGCCGGCGACGCCATGTTTGTTACCCAGGGCTCTGAGATATGCTGGTAATTCATCACACACGCCCCGGCTTCCTGTTAAACCTGGCTGCACATGGAGCGCTTCGAGCACAGCTGCCAAACCAATATCGTAAAAAAACAAGACTTCTCCACCTCTCCGACAGGCTTCTAAACAATAACAAGCACACTGCAAGAAACAGCTTAACAAGTCATTTAATCTTGTAGTCAATCTTACAATAAACCTGTGGTGAAAAAAATCTGCCAAAATGATAACATTCAATTGCTCTGTTTACAATGCAGAGTAAGAATTTTCTTGAAACCTGTGATAATATCTTGAATACACTGTATTCAATTCAATTATAGAAACAAAGGAATGATTTAAAACAGGTAAATATCTTAACTAACAGGCAGACATCTTCAGAAAAAGTTTCAAACCTGGACAAATATCTTCTAAACATTTTTTTTTTGTGGCGTGATCCTATAGTTGATCCTGTGTGATCAGGTAAAGTCAAGACAAGCCAAGTCGATTACCTTTTGCTTTTGCTGTATATTCTCTCTCAGCTCCCTCTCCAGATCACGGATTACCATGTCCTTGGTTTGCAATTGGATTTTTAGCTCCTCTAACTCTGAGGCAATCTGGACCCAGGAACCGGGCCTATAGAAGAGAGAAGAAAAAGAAAAGTTGAGAGTGAGAAAACACAAAATGATTACATGATCATGTCCCATCATGTTGAAGCATGTATTGTTGTTGTATATACTGTAAAATAATGCTGTATAAGTATGATATATTCACTGGTATGAATTCCAGTTACAGAGGTGAGGGCCTAAAAATCATCATGATGTAAATAAATACTTATGTACAGAAATGGCATGATGATATATCTAATAATAGCATGTGCCAAACTACATTATTACATTGTTAAGGCTTGTTTTTAAACTGTTTACTGTAATAGAAAATACAGAAATGTTACATATAAGGAGCCTACCAAAAAACTAAGTACTGTCAAACAAATTAGATTAAAATGATACATTCATTATTTAATAAGCTACTGTATAAGAAATGTGTAAACAGCATGCAGTGTGTATAAAATGTAATATGAGATTCATGAACAGATCTAATTCAGAGGAAGTAAAGAGATGCTGAGCCTTGTGAAAATTGTGCTAAGGTGATGGCAACTGAAGCTGATATGTGTTTGTGTGTTAGTGTGTGTGTGTGTGTGAGTGTGTGTGTGTGTGTTAGTGTGTGTGTGTGTGTGTGTGTGTGTGTTTCCCAACGGTGAAAATATGTTAACTCTGCCCAGACACCTTTCTGAGTCACCAATGACAGCTGTCACACACCCAAGATGGAAGGAGAAAAAAAAAACAGATCACACAGAGCGGTAGTGTTCACAAACACACAGACACAGACACACACACACACACACATACACACACACACACACACACACAGAGTTTCATATTTACAAGCCTCATGAGATGAGTTATTCTGATGAAACTTTGCACAGATTAAAAATGTTAAACTCACATTTGATCAAGCGTGTCTGCACGTTCGCGCCAAGCAGCGAAGGAAAGGCAAGATTTGACAAAAGTGACATGTGAGTGGATAGAGAGCGCTGAGAGTTAAATCTTTCACTTCAGTAAAAAAAACACAAAAAAACCTTTCAGTCAAATGGAGTAAAAGCCACAGAGGAGAGTGAAAAAAAACCTGACTTTAGATTATATACTCTTTCTGTCTCGAGTAGAGACTGGGAAAGAGTGCGTGCTGCTGTGCTATTAATTCACTTGACTTTTTTTATTCCACTCTAACTACTGTGTTCCTTTGTTTTTGAATGATCACTTTGCTGAGTATTTCTCTAATAAAAACTACGAGAATGTACAGAAACAGTGTGTACACCTGAGCACAAAAGCATATACTGTAATATGAATGTGTAGACAAAGATGCTGTTTACTTTAAGATATGCACAATGTCATAATGTCATGTTTCTTATTATTTTAGGGCTTTTCAGATAGAGGGCAAAAGCTTGGTATAAACATTAGCAATTTGCAAACTTATTTCCCTGTCAGTTTGGTGGAAAAATACTTAAATCACCCCAAATCTAGGAGAGATTCTTCAGAGACGAATGGTCTGAAATGGGAACAAGTTGACAATCGAAGGAGGGTTTTGAATAAAAAGTAACTGCAGCCAATTTCATCCCTATTTTCACCTGCACAGTGGGGTAGTGGGCTTTAGAGTGCTGTGTGTGTGTACATGCATATGTGTACTACACAAAACGCTTGCTGAGATAAGGGACATTATTTTGTCTTGGCAGAGGATACTTTTTAATAAGCACACAAATGCACACATGCATCAAGCTAATATGTGCCCAACAAATATTAAAAAATAAAATAAGCATAGTTAGTGTTACTCAATCTTTTTTTTTGCATAATTTAAGGGATGAAACAGGATTTAACAGGTGGGGTCTGTACTTTATACCTCTTTTGCCTCTTTGAAGAAAATAAATATGAACATGCAATACATTGTGATCTGCAACAAGTCAAAATGCCAATTTATTCATGCCTTTCTTAGTGTTTATGTCTGTGCATGTGTGGGTGTGTGTGCATATTAGGTCATAATTATGCATGTGACAAATGAGGCTATATGATTAACTATATTGTTATATACAATAAAGTAGTTGTGACAAATGACACAATGTCAAACCGGATGAACAGGGAATTCCTATTTAGAGCTGTAAGTGTTGTTATGATTATTGTGTGGACAGAGAGCGCAGGGCGAGTAAATGTGACTGAAGTGTGTGTGTGTGTATGTGTGTTTGTGCATGCATGTGCATGCGTGTGCGAGTATCACCGTAAGTGTGTGTGATATTAAAGCAGGCTCTCGATTTCTAAAGCTGTCACTCAGGCCTATTAGGCAAGGCTAACAAAATTAGTCATGAATATGCAGTAATAACATGCAAATTGCCACTCTTCCCCCTGCCCTGTGTACGTGTGTGTGTCAGTGCATGCGTGCGTGAGCGTGTATATGTTTGCCCTCAGGGCTATAGACATTGGCTCTGTAAACCCAATTCTTCCTACATCATTACAGCAACAAGGCATAATTCATAAGGATAAAATAAACATGTATGTGGACTGGCATAGATGCGAAGACACATGTGTGTGCGTACGCGTGCACATGATCATGCACAAACATGTAGATCGTCTGTTGCCGCCGTGTCCCCAGGGTGATGTTTGACACAGCCTGGGTGCTGCCACAGCAATTAACCTCCCTGTTAATGAGAAGAGCTCTGTCAAGCAGCCAGATGGCACCGCCTGGCACGCTGCCATGCTCACACACACGCTGGTATATGCACACACGCTGCATATTCACAGATACATAGACATGCACATTCACACTTATGCACACGCGCGCACACACACACAATCATATCTCACCTTGCCACACACCTAACTGTTGCTGGTTTTCAGCGCCCCTCACCCCACTTGCTTCTCTCCTACATTGTCTTCTATGGCTTTCCATCCTACCCCTCTTCTCTCCCTCTCTCCCTCCTCCCTCCCTCCATCCCCCCATCTCTGGCAGCTGCTTATCCATGTCGCAGCACTGCAGATGTCACAACTCACCAGCTGGGAAAACAGCAAGGGAGGAGAAGAGAAGAGAAGATTTAAGAGGAGAGGAGGAGTTTGTTGCATCTCTGTATTAGACAGAGGAGCAGCCAACTGGATGAAGATTTGTAGATTCATACATGATTGATTGATTGTTTGATTGATTTAGTCATTTGATTAGCTGTGTTAAGATTTGTTTATGACTGGTTTTAGGAATGTTAGAAATCGATTCTAGGTTCAGTTATAACATTATGAATAAGGTATATTTAATAAAATCTAATTTATACATTTTTTTAAATATGAGAGCATGCAATTGTGTAGATATGTGTATTTAACATGCCTTGCTGTATGTGTGTGTATGTGTTGGTGTGTATTAATGAGCGTGGCACTTGGCCGGGGCACGGCCCGCTGTGTGTGCCTGTCTGCTTGTCCACACAGCAGCCCACCAGTCCCACGTATTGATCAGTTAGCTTGGCCTAATAGGAGAAGAGGAGCCTGACCTGGGAAAGTCAATATGGAGAAAAAGAGACATATCCTCCTCCCGTCCTGAGAGAGAAGTGGGAGAGAGAGGGAGGGAGAAAAAGAAAGAGAGAGAGGGGGCAGAGAGAGAGAAAGTAATGTGCATCCACTACTGTCCTTGCAAAGATGAAAATGGTAAGGGAAGAGTCAGGGGACTGTCAGAAAAAACAGCTGGACAATAGAAAAACAAGCAAATCCACAAGGAAAATAATAATGCAACAATAATGAACCTCCAGTCTCCAAAGCCTAAATATCTTATCACTTCTCTTAACAAAGAAAAGTTTTGAGTCTCGAATTAGAACAGCTACACTAAGGGGTACTGTCAGATTGTGAAATAAGTTAAGTTCCTACCTTTCCCAAATGAGAATCAGGATATTCTGTCAAAGCTTTTTTTTTTCTAACTAACTTTCCACATTTGACTGCTTTTGGCAAAGGAAAACAACACTCAAGTTAACTCAAGTGTAAAAAACTCTGCAGGAGATTATACCAAGGGAAAATAATTAAAAAAATTGGAGGGAGATGGAATATAAAAAACTGACACCCACTCACACATCAATACATTGATAGATCAGTCTGTGTGTGACTGTATGTGTGTGTGTGTGTGTTCTGTACACCATTTCAACTGAAATATATAAATAAATCTGTAGATAAACAAAAAAACAGAGGAAATGGAAAAGTAGATAAAAGACTAAGGTTTCACCACGCACACGCACACATATATACACACACACACCTGGCTGAGTGATGCTACCCTGGAGGGTGGCTTCAATCTGATGTGTTTAATGTTGACGCTGGTGGCAAGAAACACACACACTCACCCGCTGTTTCAACCTGCCTGTCATTTCATTTCATGAGACCTGATTTACTCATTTCATTTATTTCATTTTTTTATTATATGTGCAGCCATTTAAAACGCTCAAGGTGTGATGCAAATCCCAGAGTCTCTGACAGCGAATATGCTGACTGAGGATCCATCACGCCCTTCAGTGCCTTTCGTAGGAATGGCAGAGAAACCCTGTACAGCCACAAACTAAATTGTGCCACGTTGTGTCAGACCACTGATTCCTGCTTGGCTGGGTGCTTTAATTGGCTGTGCTACAGGCTGTTAAACAAGTGACTGGTTACCTCCAATCATATTTATATGGGTTCTTATCATCTAACAACTTCTGAAACCACACATATATTGATTGCAATGTTTGGAAATCATTTATGGATTTGGATTTATATTTTTATGAAATCACAGAGAACGCTAAAATGACAACTTCTGGGATGAAGTATTTGACCTTAGTTGTCAGCAAAATAAGTCAATGGAAAGTGGATGTGACAGAGCAGAATTACACTGCAATTTTAGATTAGGTGTATTTATTTAAAAAGCTTCTTTTCACTGACAAAAAACAAGATGTACCTGATTCTTACACTTCTCACAGCTGCACAGTTGCTAAAGGCATGTAATATACAGCTAAGGCATATTGAAGTCAAGTGATTTCATATCAAACCTCTCGCTGGTCTGGTGAGCTCAGATATCTAGTGAGTGATGGAAAAATCCAGAAATGGTACATATGTATGAACATGAAGATTAAAAAAATACCACTTTCATAACTTTTGTCAAAATTTGTGAAACTTAAAAATAAAAATCATTCTTTTCAGAGAGGTCTAAAGCAGAAAAAGAGTGAGCTGAGGCCCTTGGTGGTGGGAAATATCATATGGAGATTTGCATATTGCCATGGGGAGTGGTTTTGCAGTTACTCCCCATGGAGCTCCACCTCCCTAAGGAGAGACAGAGTCCCTGAGGCCAACTCTGTTACCTTTCTCTACACTGAGGGACCTGTGAATGTGTGTAAGTAAGTGTGTGTGTGTGTGGTCGATTCATGAAGTTATTATGAAGAAGTTGTTATTTGAGTCGCAACTTTACTTTTTTTGAAAACCTTTTGAAACTAGTTGATGAAGAGGGAGGCTGTGTATCTAATAATGACAAGAATTCAGTTTTTGTATAGTACAAAATACATACTTGTGTGAGATGTCAGGTATTGGTTCAACAAGCTCATCCAGCAACAAAGTCTTCTGCTCAACCTCAGACACCTGGGAAGAAAACAAAAAGACATCCAGATTATTTAGTAGCAAGGCGTACTTACAAAGTACAGTATATGGTAACTTTTATAACATGTTACACAATGATATAGTTTTTAAATAAATACTACACTTCCTTCTCTGAAACATAACTGTCTCTGACATGTTCAAAGGCTTTTCATTTTATAACCCCATACAACTTTTGCATCTTTTTGCTTAATTGGACACTGCTCAATTAAGGAAAATCATTGTGTGGAAAATTATTTCCTCCAGTGCCGTAAACTGTAATGAAGTTTAGTAGCACACAGGAATACAAGTTTTAAGTGTGCCGCAGCTCACTAACTGCTCTGAATTTGCATCTTGATGACCAGGGCAACATAATGATAGTGCCATGGGGAAAAAAAGGGAGAAGAAATTAAAATACAAAGAGCAACTGTATAAACGAGAGACCAAAGGGAAAAAAGAAAGATCTTCTTTCGGCTTCCCACATTTTCAAAACAGGGACACCTGCACACAAATCACCAGAATCAAATCAAAAAGCTGACAAAATCAAATATAGAAGAAAAAATCGAAGATGAAATCTAAAATGTGATTACCCTAATGACTTAATCATTTGGCTTTCCTCTTTGGGAATTGAAAAAAAATATTTGACACAATAGTGCCATACAAAGTTACTTGCTCTGAAAGGAGGACATTGAGTTGAAGAGACAGTACATGCGTAGATAAAAGTGCACACACAGACACAAACAGTCCTCTGTTTACTCTTAGATTCAGAACTCCTTGGACTCAACTAACCTCCACCATTACCCTGTCTGCCTGTCTCTGTCTGTCTTTCTCTGACTGAACACTGGTACAGTATGTGGAGGACGGGTGGGAAATACGGGTCAGGACAGTTATGGTGAGGTCAATCCACACTGTATCTACACAAAAGAAAACATACATAAAAATATAAATGAACCAAGGTCAAAACAGTGGTAGGTGTTTAAGGTGGCCCAGCTTTTTCATTACATATAACTATCAAAAAGAGAATAAACAGACAGGGACAAAGGAAAAGAGTGGTGGCCAAAGAGCTGAAAAGACTCATATGTGAAGTATAAACAGAGATAAAGAAAAAAACAGATTTACAGAAACAGAAAGAGAGAAGGACATAGTTTGAGAAAAAGAGGGAGACACACAGATAGGCAGAAAGAAAGAGAAAAAGAGAGAGAGAGACCAGTACTGGTGAAATATCGGCCACTCTATCGCTGTGGTGACAGGGGTCACTCTGGGAAAAGGAAATCAATGCTGACAGCAATGACTCACAGGTCAACACATAGCACCGTGTGTGTGTGTGTGTGTGTGTGTGTGTGTGTGTGTGTGTGTGTGTGTGTGTTTCAATTATGCATATGCTAGTTTTAAATATGTGCATGTGTGTGCAACTTTATGTTTTTGTTTATGTAGGGTGTATGGTACTAAAATAGTAACCAAAATATACCCAAAAGAGGAGCTGAGATGGATGGAAAGATAAGATCCCATCCATTAAATGTGCCGTTAATATTTCATGTCTGTTGAGTGAACAAGTTGCTTTTTAGGACGCTGCTTTTAAAATGCAGTAAACAACAAACACAGATGGACTTCCTCATTCTTGACTCCACTATCCAATCCTTTTTTTTTAAGACCTCTGTGAAAATGTTGAATAATCTTAGATATTTCATTATGATGATAGAGTATTAAATCATTTGTTTTACCCTCTGATTTAACTACAATGATCATTTTAAAAAATGACAACAGTAGTTTTAACTTTATATGGTAATGTAGAGTTATTTGTATTAATTAAAATTAAAAAAGGAAGACTCAGAGTAAAAGTGGACATAGCTGTGTGTGTCCAGTTTCAGTCTGGACAATAAGACACGCTTATACATACAGACAAAAGACACACAACATTTCATCCCCCAATCATAAACATTCATATTCCAATGCAGCTGCAATGTGACAGCGAGAAGACCTGGCACACGTAGAGGTCAGTAGCTAATATAGGTAGGCTTTGCAAATATGTGTGTGCATGCCTTATATACCCTTGGGTTAGCAGGAGTTACGACCTGCTTACATTATTAAGGTGAGTAGTAGGCTGTGTTATGTATGCCTAAACAGCCAGTCAATTCATTACAGATGCAATCCCTTAAGTACATGAATAAGCACACAGCTTCCTCTCCTTCTCTCCCTCTGAACTGTAAAGGAGACAAAATATTGGTGTGATGCAGAGCGCTTTAGATAAATCAGAAACAGGAGCAAATTAATAATAAGGAATAAAACAACATTAGCTGATTAAGTATGTATGGCAGAGTGGCGGCTGTAATTTACAGGCAGCTGGGCTGGGTGTCCGGAATAAGGTCTCATTATGGATCACAGTGTGTGTGTGGGTGTGTGTGTGTGTGTGTGTGTGTGTGTGTGTATGGGGGGGGGAGTGTGTGTGTCCATCCCGTTAGTAATCCGTCACCAGTGGCCTCAGCTTTATGAAAAGACCTGCAATCTATGATAATGAGCCCTGTGAAGGTTATGACCACGTAAACTCATTTGTTAGAGGTGGTGGTGGTGGTGGGGGGAGTTACGCGTATATATGTGTGTGTGTCTGTGTGTGTTTGTTTTATGTATAATATAACAATACCATTCAAGAGCATTGAGGAAATATACTATTTAAGTAATGGTCAAAATCAGCAGAGTGCACGAGTGAGAGAAATAGAGGAAGGGGAATGAGAGAAACAGAAAGCACATTACATGGATGTTGCATCACATCAGTTACTTTTCTCACTCAGTTTTAAGACAAACAGAAGAGACATATGCAATACAGTTTTATAGAAGGTACTCCGTCTATAACAAGTAGGACTGATACTTCTAAAGTGATCACATCTCAACCTCCATCAGAGAAAGCAAGGATGTAGAAAATAGTCAAACAAATCCTGTCAGTATCTGTTCACTGTTAGAAACTGGAGGAAAGACAGTAGTTGTGGCAGATGTACTGTAATCGCACTGCAAGAAAGAAATAAACAAAGAAAGTGTATTACAGCAACAGTCATTCATGGAATCGGTTCACTTTCTCCCCTCCACTGTCACTGTTTGTCTTTTCTCTTCCCTTTCCCTCAGTTTCTTATTCCTTTGTTTCCATCCTCCAACCTCGTCACATTCTCTTGTCTCCTCCTGTCTCATCCACTTGCCCCTCACCCACGCCTCCCTGCTCTTTTTTTTTCCCTTCACTCCATCCCCACCCCCCACCCCCTCACCCCCCTACTTTCCCCTTTCTTGTTTCTTTTCTATCTGAAAATAGCCACCCATTTACGCAATCATTCCATTTTTCCACTCCCCTCCGTTCCTTTTGTCTGGAGCTAGGTCAACTGAAAGCAACAGAGGAGAAAAAACAAAAGCGGGAACGTGCGTGTGCGTGAGTCACCAGATCACAACAGAAACAGCGGCATGAAATAAAATAGGATAATGCAACTCATGGTGATGGTGACTGGAAGGAACACGAAAGCATCTTGTTCTACTGTTTCAAGGTTTAGAGTTTAGAGTGTGTACTAAAAATGTGAACTAATTTTGTACGCTTGATGCAAGTGTAACGTGATGCAACTATGATGATAACCTACAGGAAAAACATTGGCTGCCTTATATTCAACCCCTTTTCTGTACAATATTAAGAAGATACTGTACGGCATCAAAACGTACTGGATGAACCTATACATAAATATACAGTATGTACCTACACACCTTTATTCCATTTTTTATTCTCATAGTTTCTTATGAAATGTTCAGAGAATGTATTTGTCCTTCCTGTGCACTCATATTTACAACAATGATACAAGACTTGATCATGAAGGGACAGTATACTCACAAAGTCATTATGCGTCAAACTCTTGCAACTGTCAGCAGTTTTTAAAATATAAAATGTCTTACTTAAACTGATTTTCCAATGATTGGGGGGATGTATATAAACTTCATTTATAACATTGTAAGGTGGTATCAAATACACAGGGACAGATGTCTGCCTGGCTTATAGATTATGCAAAAACATTTGCACAATAAACTTTGTTTATGAACTCGTCCCTATGCATCAGAAGAGGAGGCATTTTCAGACTCAGCAAACTGTATGCTGTAGTGCTTTTTTGTTGTTCTAAAATTTGCAGGTTCAGTCCACAAAACAAAATGCTATTGCATTAGCATTGGCTGTAAGAAGGCTGCATATAATTGTAACTTTACTTTTTTCATTATTATCAAATCTGTTGACTAGTTTGTGATTCATTGATTTATTGTAGTAACTAAAAGGAGAAAAATGCTATTAAAATGTTCTGGTGATATATAACAAACCCAGAATGTGTTTTAATTGTTGTGTTGCCCAACTGTCCAGTTCATTTTTGTGTTGTTCTTGACATCAAACTGATATACAATAATTATCATAGACGTTAGGGAGCTACAGCCATCCCGATGTATCAGACGGACTAGTTACAGTTCCATCCTGTGGCTGATATATTAACAAAGGTTTACAAGGGCAGAGCACTACATATGTAAGTTTGGCCTTATGGCTGACCTTACAATGCACTTAGTATCCTGTACAGGGAGTAATGCTGCAGCCACTCCTACAAGCCATTTATTCCAGCTAACGACCGTCAAGTACTCATAAATCAGCATTAGGAACCTCTTTCGGCCTCTCTCTCTCTCTCTCACACGCGTTTAGTTTCTCCTCTTTTTCTCTGATATTTTCTTTCTCGCATGCTTTCTTGTCTTCGCCCTTGTCCACCCATTTTACCATCTTTAAACTTGCAACGTCTCTCCCTCACTTACTCTTTATGTTTATCCTTTTAGACATTTTATTCCTGTCTGTCTCATTCTTTCTTTTCAACAATCTGCTTCCTCTCTTTTGTCTTTCTCCATCTCTCTCTCGCCAAAGTCTTTTCTCTTGCTCCTCACCTTTTTCCACCCCTCCTCTTGTTTATGTATCGCTCCTCTCACCCCCTGCCATCCTTCCTCTCTCACCCTTTCTTTCTGAAAATTCCTTTCCCTGCAGATAGAGACAGCATCCCTGAAATGTCTAACTTGGTATTGGCACCTCTATTGATTTTAATTAAGCTAATTAGTTCATTATTCCAAGGATCAAACGGGGGCATCCATTACTGCACAGAGAGAGACTGGGGGGCTGGGGAGGGTGGGGGCAGTGGAGTTAATATGGTAATGAAGACGATCAATTATCACTCACAGCAAAGTCATTAACAACAGCATTAGCATAGTCAACCATCGCAACCCCCTGACCTCCCTTGCTCTCTCTTTCTCACTATCACTCCAGCTCTCCCTCTGAGCAACTGCTACACAAGCAAATGTATGTATGTATGTGTGTGTGTGTGTGTGTGTGTGTGTGTGTGTGAGAGAGAGAGAGAGAGAGAGAGAGAGAGAGGGAGAGAGAGAGAGAGAATGATAAAGGTCACACAGTTCAGAGACTGTTTTTAATGCAGACCTGAATTGAGTTTCCACATTCTCTAACTGACCTGAACACAGCAGTCACTACTATAAAGGGTCAACCAGATTTGGAGCAACTGCTTTTTTGCATTATGTGCAAAGTATAAATGGTACAGGCTATTCAGTCTAAATCCAATTTTAAATTATTATAGCAAATAATGTATATCAATAACGACATATCAATTTAACTATGTTGTTTAGAAAGAAAATGGACATACATATAGTACCTGTGTGTTTGTGTGTGTTTGTGCATGCGTGTGTGTGTGCGTGCGTGCATGCATGTGTCTTTGTGTGTGTCTCGGTAAGGCTGAGCAACTGAACGAATTCAAAAAGTTGTGGTCCCTCTCAAAAGAAGGCTGTTTTATTAATTCCAGTAAAATTTCTCTTTTGAAGATCAAGAGGTTTCATTCAACAGCTACAGCATTACTTCTTCTTTTATGTACTGTTTTGTTGAACTGCAGTCAGAGAAGCAAAAATGGGTCTTAAGGGTCCTGCTATGGAGGGTGCTCCACATGACAGGAAAAATTATGCTCTCATTAGCATGGATTAAGTCATGAGACCAGTTTTCTCATTTGGTTCCAAGGCCTAAAGATTTTAATAGCCCCTGTTCTGTGGTTTATGGGGAATGTCATAAATAGTCACTTTGTGAATCACACAAAATTGGAGACTCATCACAGCTGGAGACATTCCCGGCATTCAGTTATCGACACTTGTTATAACCTATTTGTTCTTTTCTCGGATACAAATAAGACAAAAGAAATTAGGTCTTCTTTGTTTACCCTGACTTTTATGAACAAGGGAAGCTAACAAGCATGGCAAATGGGATATTTCCAATTCAGGCAGCAGCACAACAGAATACCACACATCTCTAGTGCAGACATAGAGTCTCAAAAATGTGTTTACTAACATGTGGGTGTTTTGACTTTGCCTGGTATGGTAATAATTTGAGAATTGTGTGGGAATGGTGAGATGACAGGATGAGTGGATCAAAGAGAGGTTGAGTGATCCCAAATGATCCCTACTGATCTGTTCTGATCTACACTGATCCCCCTCAGGCCCTCACAGACCCTCATACTGCCCTGCAGGCCAGGGGCCAAACTCTGGGAATTAAAACATATACCCAACTGACACACAGGAAAACACACTCACTCTCACTCACACTCACACACACATACACACACGCACATACACACACACACACTGCATAGTTTTCCAAGCAAAAACCAACAAAAAAAACACAGAACATATCAACTTATACATGCAAAAAAACATAAAACACACTCCCCTCATCCTTTGTAATGTTAACAAGAATCAGCTGGTTTATCTGGGGCATTTTCAAAATATCTTGTCATAGACTGTTGGACAGTCGAGTGGAAATTTTTGATCTGTTGGAGCTAGGTTTAGGGAGTAACCTACAAAGGAATTTACACCTGGGGAGCAGGGATCCTGTCAGTAGTTGTTGAGATATCTTGGACAAACATTGGACAAACTCCACCTCTGCACAAAAGAGCTGGATGGACATAAACCAACATGCTTAGCCTACTACTAGTCCGGAAAAAAATATGGGATATGAGATGAGAGATAAGATAGACTGACATATTAAGTTTAAGCAGAGTCATTTATGTTTTCCTCATTATATATCTCAAATTAATGGTGAGTGGTTTTCCTGTCCTCCAATTGTCATTCAAGGAAAAATTTGGCAACACAACACAAAACTGTTTTTAAGCAAGACACTGAATCCCTGCCAACTCCAGAAGTTCTTCTGTAGCTGCCTTTGTGCCTTTAACCTGCCTGGAATAAAGCAAGTGGAAAAAAAATCTACTGGGATCAATAAAGTGCCAATTTTATTGCATTATATGATTACTAATCCTTAAGCTGCTAGAAGCTGCCAAAATGATTATCCAATGAGAATACAATTCAAAAGATTGAAGGAAATTACTATCAGGAACATGTTTCCCAAAAACCTCCTCAGCACTCATAAGGATGCATTTTTTTTATTGCAACCTAATGACACAAAGTAAGTTCCTTCCTTATTTCTTTATGAGCTGGAAAGCTAATAAGTCTCTAAACTGATACCGGCAATAGCACCAGAAATACTGGAAGTCTCCTAATACAGATTATCCAAGGGAAACAAAAGCTGCAGTCCAGCTGCCTCTGAGACAACCACCTATGTCTACGTTGCTCAAAATCCATAATAACCTATATCAGTGCATACCACCAGAAAGAGAGAATTAAACTTATTGGGCTAATAGTTTGTTATTACAACTTACTTGATGCTTGATATAAAGACAGTTGTCCCATATTTGCATGGAATTACTGATACAGGTTACACAGCACAGTAATGTCAGATTATTAATAGTAGAGAAGTTAAATGGATTTCTAAATGCATTCCATATAATTGTCTAACCTTCCTCCGACTGAAGGTATTGTCCTATAACCCACTTAAAAGGCAATATAGGTCAAAACAAATGTTGAATATTCTCAAAGTACTGTTTGATTCAAGTTCATATTATTATACGCGGCAAACATGATGTTGCTATATCCGCCTGCCCCTGGAAGACAAATAGACAATAGGCTAATTACAGTAGTCTAGAATAGGGAATACAAGACTTGGATTTCATGATATTATGACCACAAAACAAACTCTGTTTAGTGTCCATTACAGTTCAACCCTATTGTGCATCAACAAGACCATACACTACGATTCAATCAGACGTTAGCCAAGCTCCTATTACAGAGCTCATTGCATCGTTTACATGGTGGAACGGTCCATAAGTAGCTCTAAATGCTCTTCATTTGATTGGATTTCACATTATGGACATCAGAGCAGAAACACACTGTTGTCCCCTGACTATCCTAATAGACTGTTGAGTGAGGCAGTCCATTTGTTTGTATTTGTTTACCACTCTAGACCCTGAAAACATACAAAGTAACATAAACAGACAGTGAGAGCATCGTTTAAGACGGGTGAAAATGGGAGATTCAAAAGCTCAGAAGATAGGTCCACACAACCCCAACAAACTATTATGTTCCCTCATGCTGTCTCTCTTTGGCTGCAAGGAGAGGCTGTTGTTGTCACAGACAATGTGCTACTAGATAGACTGAAGGACTATTATCAAAAAAGAAATGTTGTTTAATTAGTTTTACAAAATGTCTTCACCTATTCCTCTTATACTGCAATAGGTTAACCTGCAAGAGAGAGACAAAAATTCCATTACTGATAATAAAGTCAAAACTAAAAAAGGTCTTGGTCACTCTAACCCCATTCAGGATGTATTGTGCAATCATTTGTAAGCAACATATACACTGGTACACATGAGGTACTATGAGAGCCACTGGTATTTCGTTGCTGAAGCTATGTCATTGAAGAAAATTAAGTTTTAAATTGAGGAAGTAAAACATGGACAGCTTTGAATATTGAGAAATGCAAAGCATTGTATTGCAGTGACCTTTGCGACCAGTGTAGAGAGCACACAAAGCTAGCCCTCTGACCTTCCCAGTAATAGCAGATAAGTACTTTGATGTATAATAGGCCATAATTACTTTTCTGTGTGCAAAATCCACTCAGAGGGGCCAAGATTGATAGAAGCCTGGCCATAACTGAAATGGAACAATAACTTAAGGTCACTACATCAAGTGCTGATGAGGTCTTTATAGACTTGCCTTGTGTTGATGCAATCTTTAAAATGATGGGGAATTTGTGCAAACAGCTTTCCACCTCCAGTTCACTAAGAAAAATAGTTGAGCCACAAACTTAAAAGGATATTTATAGATATTTGTCTGCTTGACTCCTTTTTCAGTTTGCATGCATCCTTTCTGAAAGAGTTCACTGGATCTTGAACACATAGTCTCTGCAAAGAATTATGCCATTGCACTTAAACACAGAAAACTCATGGAGCACTGCTCTATGCTCGACCTGATTGCTTTTATTCTACATAGTGATACTATAAACAATGAGGGATTTTCATGGACGTATCTGTTAACCTTCATCAAAGTGATATCCACTGATAGAATTTTGTAAAGTCAGGCAGGCCTTGGCCTTATGTACTGAGCAGTAACAAATGATCCTGGAGACAATGGCACAGCAGAATAGAAAAGAAAGCCATGAGCTGTTATTTTCTTTCTCTTGTTTCTTCACTTTTGAATGTCTTCAAATCACTGTTGTGTTTATGTATGCTTGATACTTGTAAAGATATAGTATGTATGATTAGACTTATTGTAGAATACTCAATAAATGTCCCTGGTTAAACAGCAAGGTGACTTAAAAGCAAGCAATTTATTTGTATACACTGTATCTTTAGGATAGAAGTTGGATTTGCACCCAAGTTTCCTGCTAAAAGTATTTGCAGGGTTTCACGTGAACAGTTTCGCATTATTTTCTTGACCTTTATCTCTGAGCTTGTGGCTAATTTTCGGCTTATGTGTCATACATGAGCGGGTAAATCTTCTATCTTCAGGTTGCATAGTGTCCCAACATATAACAAACCAAATTTGCAAACTTGTATTATATCAGCCACTCAAAATGTTTTTAAGGCAATAAATACCATAATATTCTATAATATCTAACACGTAAAAAACTTCATACTGTTTCTCAACCAACTACCTCATTAGACATAAATAACGCTAACTCATTTTTGAAATTGTTTTATAAAACCTTACATCCAAAATACGATCAGAGGTCCGTAGCTTCAATCCCAAATGGGAAACGTTGTGGTCAGCTTCCTTCTGCAGATCTTCAATGGTCTGAACCAACACCTGGTTCTGTTCTGTGAGGTCATTCACATAAGACTGCAGGAAATCCACTTTCCTCTGGAAGAATAACAGCACAGAAGGATCAAACAGTGGTTTATTTGCTGTGTTTTAACAAGCTGACAGTAGGACCAAGCAGTTTTTTTATAATGCAAATTGCTTTATTTTATCAAACCAGTTGAATCAATTACAAACAAAACCCCTGTTCAAACCAGTAACGAGTAAACACGTAATTTGTGCATCAAAAGTTATGTCCAGCTGCATGAGTTACTAATAAACTAAATCCAACCGTTTTCCATAAATGTTACATTCAAAGTAACTACGTGTTTGCAAGATTTTCAGTGGCAACATTTTGTGATATATGTTTATGATCATGTTTAGAGACAAATAATTGAAAAACATGAAGAACCAATAAATTCTAAATTAAAGCATGACGAGGTACACAAACCAAAGTATACAGTGTTGAAGTCGAGCACTAAGCTAATCCACCCGATAAAATGAACAGAAGAACAGACTACAACCCCCAATGAGGGCCTGAAGGGCATACATGAGTGTTCTCCAGACATACAGGATAACAGAAACAGGAAATGTATAATGTATTTAGTTGTATTTAACCCTTGCCTTGTGTCTTAAGGGTTGTCCCATTGAGATTAGGACTCTGATTCATGTCATGACCCGGCCCGAAGGAAATGACAAAGCAGGAGAGACGCGGTGCATGATCGATAGAAAAATATATGTATTTAAATAAAGTAACACAAACTAAAGTAACGCAAGTATGAGGTGTGTATGTCAGTGGTATCAGTCATGTAAGTGTGGGTGTATGGATCGTATAAGGTGGAGTGTTGTGAAGTAGAAATGAATGAAACGCCAAAGAGGTACGGACGCTGGCAGGGGAAGAGAGGGACTGACAGGCGTACACTAGCACCTGTATCCAGCTGGAACACCGGGCCCAGGTGCTCCCGATCAGGTTGATGTAATCAGCTGATCACCTCGGAAAAACACGAACCATTATGTCAGAGGGAAAAACCATAGCAGTCTAAGGAGCCTAGTCAGGGCCGTTACATTCAACATGGAGATACATTTGGGCAGTCAATTATCTTTCAGGGAAGGCAGTGATTATTTTACTTTGTCTCAACAACACACATTTGAAGGTAACCAACTGAAAATGTGGCAGTGGTAAAAATCCACTGCTGAAGGCCACAAGCTCTAATTCCATCCCAACAAGTAGCCCATGCATTCATAACATCTGGATAAGCACCCACAACAGAAGAGCATTGTGCCTATGAGGGAAGTTTTATTATTAAGATAATGTCTAGAATTCAAAAGCTGATAATTATGTCACACCAAATGTATTGCAGATGTACTTTCTATCTGGTAGTTTTTCAGTCCCACTTCCTCTGTTTAGGTTGCCTCGCGATACCAGAAAATCATGATCTCCCCACCTACAGATCATCTGGGGATTTCTAAATGCATGGTAGTTGCTTCAACTGCAGCTCTAACAAACCCATGCCCCTTAGATTTTGTCGAGGACACACCTTACCAGAAATGACACTCTCCCCTCATTCTCCTCTGCAGTGAACCGCATGACACCGCCCCAATAGGAAAAGGCCGCCCTGAAGACTTTGGGCTGGTTCTGCAATATAGGGTTTTTTAAACTTTCTAATCATTTCCAACCAGTTTTAACTACGAAAGCTGGGAAATTGTCCTCAGTCTCTACTTGAGAAAAGCGATTAGAGACTGACTAGTGAGTCTACAATTTAGGTAAATGCATCATTATAATCACAAGCTTCTTACTAGTGGGATTTTGTTGAATTTCTTCTCATAATCACTGCCCTACTTTAGGCATCGCCTTCATGAGTGGTAATTGGCTTAAAAATGTTAAATATTGTTTAACTTTCCATAACAACTGGCCCTGCTAGACTATGATGTCAGATATTCTTGACTTAACACACAGTAGCCCACCCTGTATTCACGATAGATGACCTCTGAACTGTATTATTAGAATGGGATACTTTATGAGTAGGCAAGAGTAAGTAGTTGGGTCAGGGGTTAGGCCAGGGATAGAAAGATGTTATTCCCTGCCTCTGCTTTTTGCCTGGAAGAATACATTTCAAAGTTCACATTTTACCGTTTACAAAAATAGGTCACCTGAACCAGTTCTACGTCTATCTGACATACTTTATTAAATCCTCACAGTTTTTTCAATACAGTCTCTCAGGTCAGTCTTTTATCTGTTATAAAAAAAACCTATTTGTGCACTTGTTCCTTAAAGGGATTGTACAGTTTGCCAGATAGCCGGTACATACAATGATGTCAACTCTGATAAGGGAGGGGTGCCACTGAATTTCAGAAATCTTATGCCTTAGAGGAGCACCTGTACATCTGTGTTCATAAACGTCTGTCCCCCACAGCCAAAGAAGTCAACAAGCAGGTATGCCGTCCCCTGATGCATAATATAACACTGATGTATAGCTTGAGGGAGAGTAACTTTTCAAAGATAGTAGATGTGACAGTATCTAAAACAACAATCTAGCCCTGACATTGTGTTTTAAGGTTATTTTAAACTTTATATGAAACTCAATGTTGGTTTACAGTTTCATAGCTTTGGTAGAGCTATTCATGATTACCGCCCATACGACATACAAGCATATTTATATGGATTCTTTAATTTAGACTTTGTTCAAATGTTTTAACATGTTAGGAAACATCATAAACCTACAATGGATTATAGATGAATGGGTGCTGTGTTTTCAATGGGCAAGCTTTATGATTAACTGCCCACATCAGCGTTTAGGACTTGGGAGCTCCTGGGTTCTAAACACATAACCTTGTTAAGCAGGCCCTCGACTGGGGCCGGCTGACCGAAACCCATCTCCGAAACCTTATTACACTTGCTTTGATGCACAGCCCAGCTCACACAGGCTACATTCTGTAGCTAAATGATGTCACATGACAATCTTGATGATTAGAAACCTCTCTTTTTTAAATATGAGTGTGGATCTGTGTTCCTGATCTCTGCCGCTCAGATGGAAACATAATGCAATTTGCCACCTGTTACAAGTGCTGCGGCTTTATGAAAGCACCCCTGCGCTTCCTCCTGTCATTTGTCTGACAGGACAGAGGTCATCTTCTGATGACCGAGTCACGGTGGACAGGATGCTATTTTGTTTGTATTGGATGGATGATAACCTAATGACAATAGATGTTGCAGTAAACTAGACATACTGTAGCGACTTTGGGTTTGAATCAGCTCCTTTATAATCATTTTTAGAATAAATTATGGAGTTGATGTGATGGAAAATATTGAGAGCTGGTTAACTCATAACTGAAGAAGGTTCAGGAGACCTGGCTTCCACAGAAACATTCACTGAAGTTCAGTCAAGTAGAACAGAGCTGTAAGCTTGTAAGCTGTACAAGTGAAGATACTGTGTGTGATACCACTCAATTCTGAAGGCTACACCTGGGTGGGGAGTATTTAACTTTTCACTATAGGCCCACAAGATTTACTGCATGTCCAAATAAGGTTATTCTTTACTCATCTATACACGTATAAGGATTCCATTCTGGACCTATTAATACAATCCAGGCTCCAGACCCCTGGAGCGATTACTGACAGAGGTTGCATGGGGTTTCCCAGTGAAAAAAGAAACTTTTATTTGAAATATGTGTTGGATGGAGTTAATGTTTGATCATGTGTAATATGATAAGACATTTATTTAACTCTTTTTATAGGTGACTGAGTTTTTTCCACTGCTGCTCCCAGACTGTGAAACAGATTGCCCCTCACTGTCAAATTTTCCCCATCTATCACCACTTTTAAATCCCATCTAACGAACCAACTTTAAAGAATCGCTTCTGAGTCCCTGAGTATTTTCATTTACAATTTACATACATTTATTTTGTTTCGATTCTCCTGCTGTCTTTATATTTTTCTGTAAAAAACTTTGTTCCTAAATGTGCACTTTATGAATATACTCAACTTGTTTCATTGTGTGTACAGGTGAGTGAGGACACATATGTATTAATTGTCAAACTTTTGAAATGCCTTACCTGCAAAGTTGTGACTTAAACGTACACAAAGTCAAACAAGTAACAAAGCACCCCGGGTGACACATAATGGCAGCGGTGGGATTTGAACCCACGCCTCCAGAGAGACTGGAGCCTAAATCCAGCGCCTTAGACCGCTCGGCCACGCTACCGTGAAGTTGAAAAAAATAAAACACCTACACATCCTCACGTTTACTCACCTGTAGTGTTTCCTCTTGGTTTATAGTGGTGTCCAACTCCAGACATCTCAGCCTTTGCTCGTACAGTCCCTTGAACTCGTTTAAAAGCTGTTTAATGCTGTTTGTCTCAATGCCACAGCACTGAGTGTCTACTGTCGACTTTATGTCTCCTGGGAATGAGGACAGGTTCAAAATATCACTTTCCCCTCCGGACCCCTCCGAGTCCCCTGATTTTGGTGTTGTTGTCCTTTGGTTCATGGCCCCTCCGGTTAAAGCTCTGCACAAACTTATTGTTTACATCATGAAACAACTGCAAAGCAACCTGTTTTAAAATGACAGTGTCTGGCATTTGGAGTGCGTGTTGAACATTTTCAGTTTTTTTAAACGTGTATTACCGTGGTTTCAGCATTGGTTTCAGCAGCAACTTTGGTCGCTGAGTGCGGTTACTACAACAAACGGAGTGCTGGTGGGGATGTATCATTTTTAGGCAGGACTGGTCGTTTCCGCCTGTAGTTTGCCGCTGCTTTGGCGCTGCGTGATATGATTGGCTATAGATGATCACGGGGGTTGCTATTCTTACGTTTCTCAACCTCATTTGATGAATCCTCCTTAAGAGGCGGGGTCAGACTACAACCCGGAAATTTAGATTGTTTTCGTCTATCCTCACGGTCAGGGATGACAGGACTATAAGACAGGAGCTCGCTTTTCCTTTGAAAGAAATGGGTAAATATCGTCGTCATGTTGTTTAGAACCGAGTCAGTGTGTATTTTTTGTTTTCTACACATCTATACCCCAAGCGAAAAGCTCCGTTTCGTTTAATGGTGGTTTATCTGTCTTGTGCCCATACTTTGATCATTTATATCTTTACATGTACTTTCGATTATTAGTATTTATGCACTTAACTTTGACTGGTAACCTTGTGACTGTGTGTTCATTCAAGCGGATGCTATACTGCTCCCCACACAATCCCATTATTCCCCTAAATAATCAGTGCCAGAGATCAAAACCTTCCACATTGAGATTCAAGGCAAAGTTGATCTTATTGATTTTCAAGAGACTACTCGCTTAATTTCTCTCATCCCAATCATCACTCCTCTACTCTTATCTGTCTCTTGGTAGGCTATATCTCTTTTTTTCCCGTGGCTTTGACTGCACTGCTCACACACACACACACACACACACAAACACACACACACACACACACACACACTCTGCCCAAAACCTAATCCTCCACTGTGATTATCACATAATACTCTTGCCTTATTATTAAAATGGAGCAGATTTAGAATTGTGTTGTTGTCAAATGACTGATGGATATGAGCAAAAAAAAAAAATGAAGACACAAGGATATTATGAGGAGAGTGTGAATTGACTGATTGCATGAAATTGAAGTATTGAAGTATAGACGCATGACTCTGCAGCTAAACACTTAAGCCTAATGAGTGTGTTTTTAGGGGGAGTTGCAAAGGTTAAATTGGGCTGTGATCTCACTCTGGGGTCAAACGGTCATCTTATACAGTTTCCACATGAGGGCATGCAATAATGATATGGAGATATACAGTGTGTGCACCTAATCAGCCCTAGACAGATTATATATTTAGTTGTAGTCAATTAACCCCACGAAAGAACGAATTTCAGAAAAAAACAGTTTCCTGAAGAATTAATGATTATATTTTTTCTCATCAACAGTGCCAAAGACATTCAATTTAGAACAATATATTCACTGGACAAGTTTCTAAGAATTAATTGATTATGTATTGTATTATCAATCAATATTCTGTGTACTTTATTTTTTCTGTCATTTCTGTACTCAAGGAATTGGCAGACATAAAAGTAGCCTGTGTTTATAGATGGGCAATGTTGGATATTCTCTCAACATCCATTATACTACATAAATTGTGATAAAGTCTATCTTCTGTACATCATATTATAATGTCTATTATGTTTTCTATATTTGCAGTGCACTAGCTGTAATCTGTACATTGCCAGGAGGCACATTATTATCTTATTTTCACAGGAAATCAAGGCGTTCAATTTCCAAATCGAGATGAAAGTATAACATGTTGACATGTCATTAGGAGTACATTTTGTAGCATCAGCAATCCACTTCCCCAAATTAATTCACAGAAGAAGAGTTCCCAAAAAAGTAGCGTCTGTACAGTGGATTTGACAGGCTCTTAAGTCTCTCATTCTGCAGATGTCTCCACATTCTCAAATATTTTACAGGAGACAAACAGCAGCTTCCTCTCATGTTAGACTGTTCCACCCCCACACATATTTTAATTGTTACACAGATTAAAAAACACAGTCAAATGTTTTCCTCTTTATTATCCCTGTGTTTTTCATGCATAAAATGAAGCTAAGAAATGTGCTGATCAAATATTCCTTAGGATAACACATTTTATTTGCATGAGATTAGGTCCCAGTACTCTCTGGTTGACTCCTAAGAAAGACACAACTTCACTTCTCTCATTTATTAGCTGTTCCGCTTTTTTCTTCCACGTTCATTGTGCCTGTCTGCCCTTCTAAATGTTTCATGACTTTTTAAGTTGTTTTTTGCAAACCCCTGTACTTATTACTCATACAGCCTTAGCATACTCAACCTTCATACTCCTGAAATCAATTAATTCTCTTAAATAATTTACCTTCTGAGCAAACCAGATTAAGCAGAGCACATTTTTTTGTGTGCCGGATGAGGTGTTCTAACTGATGTGTATTTTTTTTGTGTTCAGGCATTAACTTGGCCCTCACCCCATGGCTTGGCGGAGACTTGGGTGATTAGAGTAAGAGGGGAGCCTTGATAAAGCATTAGTGTGTGACGCATACACACACACATACACACACACACACACACACACACACACACACAGCCTGAAGACCCCTCTGTGCATTTGCACACATTCATTTTTCATGAAACAGACTCATAACAATTAGTCTGGTTACCGCCTGGGTAATCTTAGCGTCCCCGTAATGCCTGTGGTCTGCTGTATGACATCACTCTCTTAAAAGTTCTAAATCTGACATTCTCATCCGTTTTCATAGTGAGGACATTAGCAGGCCTTGGCTAATAGGCCCGTGCTCGTTCCTGGCGAAAGAAGGGCAATAAAGTGAGGGAATGAGTCGGGGGGGGGGGGGGGGGGGGCGGTGTAACAGGAAAGAACGAGACTGGAGTGCTCAGAGAAATAGGTTTTATTCACCAGAGCTTTTACACAAATTAATTTACATGAGTGAGAGAAGAAAATGTAAAGTTGTAATCCAGCATGCTTTGCCAATGCATAGCCTATTTCTCGCTACAAGCATCATAGAAAGCCAAGTGAACATTTATGCATTATTTCAGCAAATATATTATGCTAACAACCATAGCTGAGTGCTTAGTTCTACACTACGCCAGGAGCTAAATCGAGACTTTTGGCCACACAGTTTCCCACTGGCATGAAATGATAGCCTTTTGAGCGGCTTCGGAGCACTTGTCCGCTGCAGACAAAAAAAAGCAAAACGCAATCCCCCAGAGATACTCCACCTTCCCAGCATCCCCTACTCTTAAGTCCCCTGCCCTAAACACCCTCATTCCCTCCCTAGACACCAAAGCCAAGGTCAAGAAGAAAGAGCAGGCTTCCTCTGTCTATAGGCTATTCCCTGGATGTCCGCACCTCAGTGGGGCTGAGCCGTGTATGCTTCAGGAATGTTCCCTCCTCCTTTTATTGTGACCGTCAGTCTCAAGGTCAGCTCTAGGGAGAGGTTTCTGCTTATCTGTTTTTTTCCCCCTCTCTCTCGTATTTTCTCCTTGGCTATCTTTGCCCCCAGTTTTATTTCTTTCACTGTATCAGTAGACGATACCTCAGAGCTCCCAGCTGGGGGTTTTATGACGTGTTGTCTAACGCATCTGTCTGTCTCTTTGTCTATTTGTCTTTTCTGTTGGGTAGCTGTCATTGCAGCCTAGTTTTTCAGAGGACCCCGGTGCTGCGAGGCTTCAGTCTAACGCTGTATATGCTTTTGTTGCCTCATGTCTCCTTCCTCACACTGGTCATGGCCCCTTTTGCTTGAAGCGATGTTGCAGTGTGTTCCCTGTTAGATTGGATATTGTTGTTGTTGTTGTCTGTAAGCTATGGCAGTCAGCCTTGAGTCAGTGCGCTATCTTTGTCTGAACATGCACAGGCTAAGGGAACAAGGGGAGGAAAAAAAACTCTCATCTGACCTGAATCACAATACTCTTTAATACTCCCTCGAAGATGCTTTTAAAGTATTTTCTACAGCCCTGATAGAAAAGCAAGACCTCTGAGTTTTTCAGGTGATTCTCTGCTGATTTTTCAGTGAACTCCTTTTAACGTGACTTCTGACTTTTTTTTGGTTGTCAGCCTATAAATGCTGCAAATGTTTTTGTTTGTGTGTTTCCATGGATGTTTGTTTTTATTGTATTACTATATGCACAGATTTTTAAACTGAACTCAACGCCCATCAAAACTGGTGTTGGAAATTAGCTTCAGCTATATACACATGTACAGTATATCATTCACTGCTTACAGTATGCAGCTGTTAATGTTTCTCTGCACTTATCACTTACAAATAAACTAATAATAATAATAATAGCTACTGATTCTTTAAGAGAGGACATTTCGGCTCTGGGTCGATCAGTTGGCTTAACCACAAGAGAATTATCACACTAATAAATCACATCAGGTGTATGTGTGTGTTTTCTATGAGTTGAATACATCAGAGAAAGAGTCTGTCTTCTTGCATCCGTGTATACTTTTTGTGTGCAAATGCTGTAGTATGTGTGCGCTCTAACACACCATGTCAGTGATCCGTAAACACTGGCATTGACTGTGATTTTTGACTATTACATAAGGAACATGGATTTCCAGCTGTCCACGGTAAAAGGTCCTGTAAATTCAAATGCTTAATTTTTATAGGCAGCCCAGCATTGACTGAAGTGTCTGCTTGTTATATATTTGGCAAGTACTGCAAGTCTGAAGGGAAGCTGTCAATAGCAATCCCAGCTATTGATATGGCAGTGGGCAGGAGATGTTACTTGGCCCCCGACTCCGGCATCCCTCTGATCCCTCTACATCATAATTACATTAATATTGACAGACCCTTGACAATAGTCACATTACTATTGATAGGTGGCTGTCAATACCGTGTTTCCCCAAATAAAACATATTCATTCATAACTTGTAAACTGCTCGATAAAAGGCTTTGAAAAGAATATTGGACCCGGTCGGGTTTGCTCTCCCGAGAGGGCTGCTGCTGTGACGGGGATTTCCACCACCTGGCTTTGTGTGTGTGTATGTGTATGTGTGTGTGTGTGTGTATCTATGGACTGCTAGATTAACTTAGCTCTGTATTAAAGCTCTGCATAGATCAAGACTACACTTGACATACATAAATAGTTATACACACATCCACACACACACCGGCACATAATCTGCACATTTTCTCCCATCAAGGAAAAACTTTTCAGATTAAGCTAAACAAATGGAGCATGTTTATTGGTTCCATACACATTCAGACTACCTCTCACTCTCTCTCTCTCTCTTTTTTTAAAATCCAAACTCTTCTTCCGTCACAGGCGAGGTTCTAGTCACTAAACATGGCAGCATTTCAAATGCAACTCAATGAATTTGTCACACCTGCTTACTTCAGCGTGAATTCCCTCTTTTTTCATTCATTTGCTAATTCTAACTTAGTTGGACGGTGTATCCTGGGTCTATTGAAACATCATGAATACACAGATGGTCCTGTGCACCACAATAAACCCGAGCATTGCCACCACATATCAGAATGTTTTTTTTTTTACCTCCCCGAGAGACGTCTAAAGTGACCATCATCTCTCTCTCTTTCTGTCAAAACTGCCATATTTACCCGGCTGAAATCTCTTTTAAAGCCTCGTGACAAATCCTGTTCAGCGAGACACAAAAGCCACTGTCAAAAAAGGCCTCTCTGTCTCTCTCTCCCTCTCTCTCTCTCTCTCTCTCTCTTACTCACTCTCACTCTGTGGCCCTTATGCACTGTCTCTCCTTGCGTTAGTTAGTCTCCCACTTCCTAAGCATTTCATTTGAGGAAAAGGCAGATAAAACTGGGGAACTGAGAGCAGTTTGGTAACGTATGCAGCACAAAATAGCCCAGACGTCACAATGGCGAGATCCCATATGGAGTCGACTCTAGGGGGAGGAAAATTGTTCCACATTTGGCAGATGTATACGGTGTACCAGAGACTGTGCCGTTAGCCTAATCCCTAGTGATGTGATTTGTACACACACCCCTATCTCCAGAGGGAGCAGGCACCAAGAGCCCCTGGGCTTCATGTGTGTGTGTGTGTGAGTCTTGAATTGTGTGTGTTTTATACACCGAAGAGAGCAGTCTAAGACCCCCTGGTACTCTGCATTGCACAGCTCAAAGGTTGCACTAAGGACGGGTTTTACATGTGAAAAGTGATTTCCGTTCTTATGTATAAGGAAAATATAACCTTCCTAACAGGATGGGTTTCACCTCAAGGGCCTCATTCCTCCCAACAACCGAGCTGTCCTTTTTATAGTTTGTGCCTCTCTATATATTTTTCCAATATTCATGGCTTTAATAGATAGTGTTACTTAATGCTGACAAGGTGTTTAATAATATAAAGTCATGAGGACTTTTACATACTTCATTATTGGCAGCTTGAAGAAAAATACTGTTGTGCTTTATGGTAGTTTTGGCCATCATTTGAGGTAGCACTTTTACAATGAATAAGGTTTTTAAGAAATGAATTAAGTTTCCAACAATTATTATCTAAAACACTTACATTTGAGAGTTAAACTGTAACTGGATGCATCAGGTTTAACTTGGCTGGTATTTTCACTTCCACATTAGTAATTTAGATCATTCAGATTAATTGGATATCAGCATGTTATCTTTATGTAGATTTTTTTTTTAAAGATTCAATTGAACAATTACTCATTTTATTAAAATCAAAATGACAGATTTGAGACACCAGAAAGATCAAAGGTGACTGGAAGATAGAAACCAGAGTATCTGCAAGCTTTGTGATGACAGTCTGGGAGACATGGATCACATTTTGTGTGAATAGGGAAGAGTACTTGCCAAAGTATTATTTAAACTGTCCAGCTATGTTTAAATCATTTTTTGTTACAGTCAAATGAGGCAAAAGTTGTGTTTTTTTTTGAAGAATGTTCCACTTTTGTTGAAGTTGTTTGTGTTGTACCTGTTTGTATTTGTTTAAAACTTGTCTGATCATTTCTGTGGAATGCTAAATTGTAAAACTGTATTTGACAGAGTTTGCTTTTTCTACAATGGAGTAGGCAAATGAAGTATCAACATACAGTAATGATGGCCTAAACAAAACAAGAATAAGATCCGAGCTGGGGAGAAAAATCTCTCTGTTTGACAAACACAACTCTTGAAACTGTTGAGAAATTTGACTTTTATATTTGTTATATTTTTCCAACAGATTTGGAAAGCGAGGATAACCAGAAAAGTAAAGTTGGAGGTTCTGGTTCAGAAACCGGTGTTGACCCACTGACTCCAGTATTGCGCATCAGCCAGCTGGATGCCCTTGAGCTGGACACAGCCCTCGAGCAGCTGGTATGGACCCAGTTCTCCCAATGCTTCCAGAATTGCCGACCGGGCCTGCTCACCCCGTTGGAGCCAGAACTGAGGGCCCTCCTTCAGCTGCTCCTGTGGAGGTTCACACTGTATTCCAGCAGCACCACTGTGGGCCAGTCTTTACTGAGCCTGCGCTACCACAACAACCTTTCCTCATCGCCCTCTTACAGGCTACTGTCCCGCAGGCAGAAGTTAAGTCTAGCTCTGCTCACAGCAGGTCCCCGCTGGCTCCAGGAGCGCTCCCACAGCCTGCTGCTTTGCTTAGGTTTAAGTTCAGGAGGGCCTGTCTCTGAAATTGGTAGCGGGATTCTCCAAAAAGGTCTCCGCAATTGCTTGACTCTCATTTCTAGTATCGCCCAGCTCGCAAGCCTTGTCAATTTCCTTGTGTTCCTCAGGAAAGGTCACCACCCTGTCCTGGCTGAAAGGATCGTGGGAGCTCGGGCCGTTTTCAGCAAGCCTAATGTGACCCGGGACATAACCTACCAGTACATGAACCGAGAGCTGCTGTGGCACGGCTTTGCTGAGTTCCTCATCTTCCTCTTGCCGCTGATCAATACGAGGAAACTGAAGACAACAGTGTGTTCGATTCTGCTAGGGGGAGAAAGTGCAGGTGGGGATGGCGGGAGGGATGGGCAAGGGGTGTGGAAAGAGTGCGGCCTGTGTGGAGAGTGGCCGACCATGCCTCATATGGTGGGCTGCCAGCATGTTTTCTGCTACTACTGCATCAAAAGTTACAGTATAGCAAACACTTACATCACCTGTCCCAAGTGTGGCGAGGAGGCAGGGCAGCTGGAGCCGGCGAAGATGGAGGTAGAAATGGTTGGCAGGTTATGATTCCGGCTATGTTGGAAGTAGGAATGACTTTGTTTTAAATTGCAGGGATTTACTAATATTTAAATTACAGTACATATATGCAGTGACTAGATTCACAACTAAACACCTTTTTTGTATCTCAAAGTTGACCATAATTAGATTTTTAGAAGTCAATAAAATCTTGTATTACATTCTAACAATGTATCATGAAAACATAATTGTAATGCACTTGACGGAGAGGATTTAACCGTCTCTGTTCTGTGAGCAGCCCTCCTTTTGAAAGATTCACAAGGTATGAGTTTATGACTGGACTTCTGTCTTTATGATGTAAGCGTCTTTTCTGAACACACATCGACCTGCTATGTTTAATGTATGTGTGCATATATTGACAATCGTCTGCCCCTTCCGTTTCTCCAGCTGGACTTTGGACAGAACTATTTGTCTTTGGTGCACTGGACAGACTACAGAGAACCACACAGAGCATATATTTGATGAGCGAACGTGTTGATTTATGCTCCAAATTGGCTCTCTGTTAGAGTGTGTGTGTGTGTATGTGTGTGTTTGTTGAAATGGGAATATTTGTTCTGATGAAAAATGCAGAAAGTCAGCTGAATAAATAATGTGAGGAATTTCTGTAGCCTCTCATCATGGCCAAATTAGCATTTGTTGTGTATTTTGTGCCTAAATTGTATTTCAACATCATTAAAATTGATAGAGTGCTACCTCTTGGGTGTTTATTTAGTTAAGTGGAGGAGAGAGAGATGAGGGAAAGTTATAACAATCAGCACACTTCTCTCTAGACAGGCCCAGTCGTTCTAACTCCCATTATCCGTTTTCACAGCACCCCAACATGCTTAAGATCAAGGGGGCAGCCGGGGGCTTGGATTGACTCACACACACACACACACACACATACACCCACTTGACAGCCAGCCTCTCTTTTCCCTTGGCCTTTCTCTCTTTTGCTGCCTTTCCATCTCTCTCCCTCTGTAATCTCTCAGGCCCTCGCCCCTATAAGACTGTAGTAAACTGTACCAAAACCCTGGCAGTCGTCTCCTTCCTCGCAGGCGAATTACTCTCTAATCCCTGTAATGAGTCCAAAGATGCTTATTTATGCTGGAGTTAACCTCCACCAGTGAGCCCAGCCCCAGGCCAAACGCACCCCAGCTGAGTGAAGCCTTTCCTGGGCTGACAAGAGAGGAGTGGGGTGGATGGGTGGGAGGGTTACCTCCCACCTCTCCTTCCCTCCCCCTTCCTCCCCTCTCCAGCTCTGATCACTAGGGCTTAATTGCTGATTGCCGAGACGATCAATCGGAACTGCAGGCGTGATAGAAAGCCTATTGCGAGAGAGAGAGAGAGAGAGAGAGAGCTGGTCTCGCATCTAGCAGCTCAAAAAGACACATACACATTGGCTTTCAGATGAGAGTAATGTTTCTGTTGAGTAGAGAGGATAAAGCATGACATATTTGTTCTCATGAGGTGCTTGAATGCCCTGAAGAATACTGGAAAGGTGTACTTATACTTTAAATTATTTATGCTACTGACCAATGTGATCTTTATTTCTCCCAGAACTTTCACAGGTCTGTGGAGTATATAGTACGAGCTGAAGTAAGTGACCTTGATGATAATGCAAGGCCAAAATTAATGAATTGCATGGTTTAAAGCACATATAGAAGTATTGAAATTGCCCCTTGCTGGATTAAAAGAAAATGTACACCTTGAGGTGGGGGTTACAACGGTAGATGATGATTGGTTTGACATTATGTAAAAAACATAGGGCTCATCACGTGGATACTCAGAGGTCCTCTCTCACATCAAGGACATTTTGACTAATGAATCCTATAGCAATGCATATAAAGCCTGAGACAAGGAAGACTGGTTGTCAATATTTCATGCACTACATTACATTAATGTACAATGAGTCCCAGAAAGGGAGATTAAGGAGATGTTTGAGATTACGGATGCATATATGATCAACCTTAATGCCACAGGGACATGTCATTGTCTTAACATTCAGGCAGACTTACAATCCAAACCTTTTTGCAGATATTACTCTACAACTCTAATTGAAGTCCCCAATCCCCAGGAAAGAGAAAAGATAAAGAAGAAACAGTACATTAAAGTCTATTAATTGAGTTAGGCCATGGATTGAATTAGTTGGAAGTTGGAACAGGGCTCTGGACTTAAGGAAGGTAGCGAGGGCTCCGTTAAGCCTATCTGTCTTTGGATCTTTTCTAATTCACAGGCTCCGTGAGGAGAGGAAAAAGAGGAAGAAGCCCAGATTCCCAGCGGCTATGCAAAGCAATCTGCACATTCACACGCAGCCATTTAGGGAGCAAATTGGCCCTGTGCCCCCTCTGACGAAGGTTTTAAGAGAAAGGGAATTAGGGTGTTGAATCCCTAACTAGATCTCCTTCTTTGATGAGCCTCTTTATCCGCCTGTCCCTCATCTCCATTTCTTTGATGTGAGGCATTGATTTTCCTGATTAAATAGTTTTTAAAGTAAAAATCTCTTCTCTTGGCTCTGTAATTCTGGGTACTTTACTGTACCTATTGTAGGTTCGTTTGTGTGCATGCTTGTTGAATGGTCCATCTGTGGTATTCTTTAATTGGAACAGAGCCCTTGGCTTGCAGATAATAATAAGGATAGTACAATAGCTTTGATTTGTACGTGCACATTTTTTCTCTGAGAAAGAATGTTATCATTTAAGCATATGCCTGGCTTTTACCTCTTCATTTGAAATGGCTAGAAGGACTCAGAAGCACCTATGTATCACTAATGAAATTAAAGAGCAAAAACACATGTGCTTTTTCACTTAGACAAAAATCCATCTCTGATCCTTTTTTGCTCATGGTGGAAGCTTTTACCTAGTTTTGCCACTTGTAATGGGGAGATATTTCCAACAACTGACATCGCTTTCAAAGAGTGAATGACATTATTTTCATGCCAAGAAAAGATGAAACAAAAAATGCACCATTTATTTGTTGACACCTCAGAGGATTTTTGACACCTGTATATCTTTTTTTCTTGTGGCATGTCCAATATGTCAATAGGAGTTACAAGTATCTCTCATATTTCATCTATTCAATAAAAGACATGCCAAACATAAAACACCAAAATTCCTCCAAGGTAGTGAAATCCTAGGTGTGCTTGAGTTCAGGTCTGCAGCCGCTGCAGGTACCTGTGTTATGAGAGTTCTTTCAACACCTGCCGGGCTTTGGATACCACCGGGCCCAATTATCTTAGTCTGCCTCCTCTTCTTAACCACCTCTTCAGTCTAACAGGTCAGGGGGACAATCAATCACACCTAAAATAAGGAAGTCATTTCCTGAGCTTTTATCGTTGTGTTGAGGTTTTGTCTGGTTGCATTTCACACCCTGAGAAAGATGGAGCGGCATTGGTTTGGGAATATATAGAATTTGGCCTTTTCTTTTTTGTTCTCAAGGCCCAGGATAATTTGGGATCTATATATGATCTATATGTTCACCTCAATATGTGTAGTTTTGGAAGAGCAAACACGAAGATCAAGAGAATACACTAAACAGTCTTGTATCTTATGATCCACGTCAATAAAGGTTATTCTACTAACTTTAAAAAGTTTGAATGTAGGCAGCTCTATCCTCCTCCTCCACATCAGAAACAAAGATATCCCTGACAGCATGCATGCATACAGTCAGAGATGTGGAGGATAGATTCATATAACTCAATATTACAGATCTATTTAAAATCTACCTTTATAAACACTTTTTTAAAAGATGGTGGATTGTTGTTTTCACCACGGTCTTCATATTGCTGTAAACTGATTAACTATCTCATGCATTATAAATCTATCTAATCTGAACATCAGATCTGAGTGTTTTCCCTAAAGCACCATGCAACATGCTTTTCTTGATGCTAAGAACAAGCAAACTCTGACTGGAAAATAAATTGCTGTGCTCTTACTGTGGTGAAATAACTGGATAAGTGAGGTATTTGAAACTTTATCAAATAAAAACACCAGCGGTACATTTTCTTCTACATATTTTATATATTTCACATCCTCTTACGCTAACACGGGGCTAAAGAGATGGAAGCAAACTTTACCTGACCTGTCCTCTGATTGGATGAGCAGGGACACGACTAGCGAGGGGATTGGACAAACAACCAGAGGGCATCATGGGGGATTATACACAGGTGTGTTGCGGTGTGCCTGGGGTAAGATCTGCCAGAGTCAAGCCTTTTTGTGTGTATGTGTCTGTGTGTGCATCTTCCATCTCCGTGTGTGTGTTTAGCCATCTCAGTCCTCTTCCTACTGATGTCTAGAACAGACTAAATGAGCAATAATCTGCACACATCCCTCCAGATGTCCCAGTGAATTTCCTGTGGCTTAAGGCGCCAGCTGAGCTCTTTGAAAGTTTTGATAACTTCTGCAAATGTGATTGAACCTCTGCTTGTTCAGGAATGTGGTGCAGGACACAATGTGCTTATTCCTATTTCCCCTCAAAGAGATGAAAAAGAAGGCATGCGCTCGGCTCCAATGCCAGTCCACCTATTGGTTCAATATAATCATTTGGACTTTTTAAGCAGACTGTTAAAGAAAGATGTTTGAGGCATGACGTACATTGTGTAAAATATAGGGGAAAAAAGAGTTTTAAGATATAATTAAGGTAGTCTGAATTAATTACATGTATATCTTAATTTATATATTAATCATTACAACACAGATTAAACTTTTTGTTCTGTTTAGTTTGAGCTTAGACTATAGACTTATTTCCATAAATATATACTGTAATTGTGAGGAAAGCTTCTGATCTGATCATTGTGCAATCAACCAGAAGTTGTCAGCAAGAACAGAGGAAAACGGAGCAGAACAGAGCTTTATTCCCCATCTTCTGTCAATCAATGCTTCTACAAGGCCCTCAATCCATACAAGCAACAAATGCAAGCTGGAGCAGATGTAAAGTGTCATGAATATTTGATATATTCAGCTAATCTAACTGCCATAACTTCAATTCATTGACAAAATCAAACTTTTCATATCTCACAGCAGAGTTGAGATGGGGAAAAAATGTTAGAATGTAAAACTGAAAGGCAATAATGTCCATGGATGGAAGGAGCTTTCAATAAAGGAGCCTCACGTGGGCATAGAGAAAAGCATCAACACACTGCATGTAAAGATAATGTGGAGTTTCGGTCTGGCAAAGGTAACAAGAAGAATTTCTAAATTACATGTGTAGGCAACATACTGAACAATGAGAACAGCAGGCATAAAAAGCCTAACCCTGTTAAGTATGAGGCTGGCGGGTAATGACAATGTATTTGTGCATTTCAGCATCTTGGAATCTCCGGCTTGCCGGGGAAGGAAGAAATATAATTTTTGTTGTTGCCATGGATACCTGTGTGTGAAGGTTTTGCTGCGAGTCTCGATTCCTCTAGGAGATCAGTGAACCGCATGTGTCAACCAGCATTAACCTGCTCAGTCCAAGAGATGCACAGAGACACACATACACAAGACAGAATAATAAACACACACAAACATGCACATTAACCTTCTCATCTCAACGCAGAGCACAGCACAAACTCAACGGTGGCTTCTAAACACACAAAAACACACTGTTGTGAGTATAGCTACACGTTGTCTGAGCTGATGTACTCTTCTTGAGTGAATGAGGAGCTGTAACCTGAAGAAAAAACTTTGATTACAATGTTTTTCTGTTGTAGTACATGAGGTCTAAATCTCCAATGATGAGTTGATACGCTACAAGCAGACACAGTCCAGTTTCTTAAGAATAAAATACTATAGTCCATGCATGTGTGTATATCCGGTGTAGTTTTTTTTTTTTGTAATAATTATAAGCTACCATATTTTCATTTATAATAATTTATCTTTGTCTGTTGAGGCACAGACATTATTTCAGAGATATTTTCTCATTCACACTCAGTCTCAGACAATTCACATGAGACACTTTAGCTTAACACGTAGAGCATCAAGCCAGGGATAGAAGATTGCTCTAACTGGAACCATGTAAACTAAATTATTCATTTATATTCCTGTAGCACCTACCAAATTAATATATATGCATACTATATAGGACCTTGTTAAACCAGGGTCAAGTATAGTGTGGCATAATATACAAAAAAAGCTTTTCAGTCTGTGCCTCACATCATGTTGAGTTTTTTTTTTTTTATTTCTTTACATTTCTTCAACTAAATCAAAAGGAAATAAAAACTGATTTTGTAATCATCATTTTTCTGCGATTAAGACTTTTGTGGTTTGGCTGTAATGCACCACCCTCTTCTGGGATGTAATAGATTGTTTAATAACTAGGCAAATGCATGGAAAAAAACAAAACATAAATTGGGGGTCCAGATTTTCTGAAATTCTAAGAATCAGCTCTCTGGCATTTTCATAGTCTCTGTTTTCATCCTCTTCACAAACATGCCAGACTTTTCTCTGCAGGGCCCCAAACTGACACTCTGGGCTCGTTGTCAAGTATTATGTTCTCAAGTGTTTGTGCTTGTCTCCTGCGCCAAGCTGCTGGAGTTCTCTCTGCCCCATCCACAAAGGCCTACACAACATTCAGCAGTCATATCTCTGCTTGTCTATCTAGGAGCCCGGCGTGTTTTCCCTCAAAGTCAAATTAAAAAGGTATGCCAGAAAAGAGAGCGTATCTGCAATTCAGAACACATTTTTCTATCAGACAGGAGATATATTGCCGACTAAGTATTGTCAGATGTTGGCAAATTCCACATATTTTTCATATCCGGCCCCCCGAAACTTGGGGCCGCTTCAAGACTCAAGGCACATCATCGACAAAGACTCTGTTTGACCTCAGGAGCACAGGCAGAAATGAACCAAATATCCATTCTGTTTTCTTCGAAAATATTTTCTCCGATATAAATGCAATATCACCGGCCATAAATCATTTAGGAATTCATTTGGAAATCATTTGAAAAACACATTTATTTGGGGGGTGTTCATCAATAAATGTGGCTCCCGTGGAAAGTTTTATTTCATGCATTCAATAGATTCAGTTATTCATATATTCACTCATTCACAAGGCCTAGTCAGTGGCTATGCGTCAGGCCCCCGTGTGTACATTTATATGTGTGTGTGTGTGTGTGTGTGTGTGTGTGTGACCTGCGGCATAGCCGTGCTATGCTGCAGGCTAGTGCTGTTCCCCAGGGGGCTCTCATCTTTTACTGAGCCCTGACAGAAGATGGAGGCTGGGAGAGGGGTCCGCTGCATTAAAAAGCCTTTACCTACCTCTGATTTATCACCCCTGCCTAACACATACACACACATGCACACATACTCACACACACACAAACCCGCCTGCCAACCCCACACCATCTCACCATTCCTCGCCGCAGCTCGACTTTACACTCTATCAAACACACAGACATATAGATGCATGTGCATGCACACGCACACACACACACACACAGTCAAATGGACACACATTCACACACCATCAAACACATACTCATTCCATCTTAAGATGGCTGCCTCGGAGAAAGAGTGAGGGAGCAAGGTACCGCACTGCACCGCAGTGGTGATTTTGCATTTTAATGGTACCCCTCCTCTCCTTCCTTCACCCCACTCTCCCCCTCAGTTGGTAATTCTGGTGAGTCGCGGGCAGGCAGGCGGCAAGCCACTGGCTACCTCACCACAGGAAGACACCACCACAGGAAGACAGAGCGACACAATTACAGGACAGCATTTCCTGGGTACGTCACCTGCAAACGGCTGCATTTGAATGTGACAGCCACTGGAGACGTGAAGTAGGAGAGCAGGGAAAGATGGGCATTAATGTGTGTGTGTGTGTGTGTGTGTGTGTGTGTGTGTGTGTGTGTGCGTGCGTGCGTGCGTGCGTGCGTGCGTGCGTGCGTGCGTGCGTGTGTGTGCGTGTGTGTGTGTGTGTGTCATTACGCTACAACAAGCAGCATGGACCTAGTCTTAGAAGACAACCTCCTGCAGACACACATATGCACAAACATACAGTGTGTGAACTTTTAATTGCACATGAAGACCCCCAGACACACATACACATAACAAGGAAAACATATGCCCATAAAATTTGAATTCAAAGCTACATACATACACCCAAAACTGAGACATAGACAAAGGTGAGTGCTGGTTTTAAAATGCAAGAATACACACATACAAACACAGACACGAGGCTCTCAACAGCACATGCAGGACGAACACAACACTTTGTCCTTGAGAGGGTCCAAGACTTGTTAATCATATTCATTCATTCATTCATTCATACATATGGGTGGAATACATTTGCTCCATCTCCGCTCGAGTTATTGCATGAGCGCTGATAAAAAAAAAAAAACTGGGAACGAAAGAAATAAGAAGACAAGGAATGAATTTAATCTGTGAATAAAAACCCTTTATTTCCAACATATATTGATATGAGTTGACTGCACAAGAAGTTGTATGTTTAGCATGACTAATTTTTGTCATTGTAGTCTTTTCCCCCTACTTTTATTCAGTTATGATACGCCAGGAGAAATTAAGAACCTCTTCTGTCTCCTGTGCGGGACAGCAGTGGTGCATTTGGTCATAAACGGAGACAACAGATTTTCTAATTGTACCCAGTATGAAGGAATATAAGACTAATTCATCTCTTTATTAATGCATTATGTCAGAATGCTAAATCATACCTGCACACATTTTAAGCAATTGTGAAAGCTCAGCTCCACGAGATGGTGCATCAAATACACAACTGACATCATTAAAACACTCAAACTGGTTTATGACAATTTTCCCCACATTGTAGCTTTGTTCTTTATTTGTTTTTATACTTACATATATCATTATTAAAGGCATTCATGTGACATTTGTAAGAAATCAATAATTTTCTGAATTTGATTCATATATTTATTCTAAAAGGCATCATGTCTGTGAGGAGAGCAGAGGAGCACATCAACCATTTTGGGACCTGCAAAGCTTTGAAGAGCTCAATAAAGACAGAACATGATGCTAAAATGAATTCTCTTTTGTCTTGTAACAAGTCTTGTCTTGTAATTGTAAATTAGAGGATGTTAGTTTGTGTGCATGTGTGTATGATGCACTGTGGTGTGAAATTTCAACCTTCTGTCCATGCATGTTAGCCAAACACTACTTTGGATGTTAGAATAATACAATATGAGCAAGCTTCTCCTCCATCATTCACACAGTGTGTGAGTATCCCTGCATGCGTCTGTTTGTGGAGAAAGAGGAGGGGGAGAATAGATTGCTGGTAATGGAATAATTTCTCACTTCGTGTAATAGGGGTTGCTGGTGTTAAAGAAATGATGATAATAATGCTGTTGAGGCTGAAAATTGGAATGAATCCTTTGTTTGCTTTAACTGTAAAAAAAAAAAAAAAAAAAAAAAAAAAGGTGAACGCAACCATATAATACCACAGAGAAGCTCAGATTTCTATTGCACTATTGGTAACTGCTGATCAATACAATCTATAATCAAATAATACTTTAGGACAAGCTCACTGGTGAATGTTTTTGTGCTTTTGTGTTTGTGTGTGTATCAGCACAGGAAAATTCACAAATGCAGATCAGCTGTCACCACTCACTTGTCTACAGATAATATGTTAATGATCAGTGTGTGTCTGTGTTTCTATGGATGTGCTTGATTTGCTGGACATATGGAATCTTTTGTTTTTTAAAAAGCAGTAACATTTTGCCACTAATCTGTGTCCTTGTGTGTGCTGAGGAAATGGAGGGTGAGAGGAAGGCTGCTGGAGCTGTTGCCTCCAAAACCATAATTCATTGTTGGGAATGCTACAATCTAGATTACATCTCTTGCAGCTTAAAAGTGTATTTTCCCATAAACAGCAATCTACAGCTCATAAAAATTCATTCTGCTTCAGCATAAACAATCCCCTTGTCCTCTCACCCCTGCATATCTGTATATGTGTGAGCGTATGTGTGTGTATGTGTGTGTGTGTGTGTGTGTGTGTGTGTGTGTGTGTGTGTGTGAGAGAGAGAGAGAGGGAGAGAGAGAGGGAGAGTGTGTGTGTGTGTATACATGTATTTGTCCGTATGGCATAAACAATCCCCTACTCCCGTCAGGAACACAGAGTGATCCATCAGTTTCTCCACAGAAAACCAATTTCACTGGAGATGTTCAGTTTTTCACAGACACACACCACCTTTCCTTGCAGAGAGAGAGAAAAGGAAGGGGTGGGGGCAGAGAGAGAGAGAAAGGAAGATAAAGAAAGAGGGGAAAGAATGGCAAAGGAAATGGAACAGAGAAGAGAAGGACACATGAAGCTAAATTGAAAGGGAAGGATAGGGGGAGTAAGAGAAAATAAGAAAGACCCGTCTTGCTGTGTTTAATAGGACACACTGTTATTTGCTGTCTCATCAGTTCAATATAGTACGTAAAAACTGTTCATCTGTTGCCCTACACTCATATGCACTGGGAGTTGACACATAGCGCCTGTCAAATAGGCTTTATGTGACTGCTCCAAAAAAAAAAAAAAAAAAAGGCCACAGTTTCTATCTGTACACAGTGACGTTTGTAATAAAAAAAGGAGGGGGGGGGGGGGATTAAAGACTGAAAAAAAAATGCCTCTCTCGCTTTTGACCGTTAAAGCTTGAAGTGTGGAAGGAGCAAGGCATGCTGTGGCGGCCCAGTTTTGCCGTGTTGAAGCAGGCAGATGACAACATAATTACAGCGAGTCATCTCATAACACGTGATTACACAAACAATGCATGTCGTCTCCTCCTAAGGTCCCTGTTTCTAGCATCTTTTGTTTTCATGCATGTGTCCGTTGAATGGCGGTGTTGCATGCATTCACGCTCACAGGGAGGAAAAAAGAGGCGAATCCCCTGCATATATGTTAATATATGTGGGCACACACACAGACATAGCCAGACGGGAATACTGTATGCAGACAAACAGGCAATGGACAGCAGGCTAATGTATCTTTGTAGTAATGGGCTTAACTTAAAACAAGATGAGAAAGGCCTTCATTTTAGAGGAGCTACATTGCTACTAATGACTAGAGGGCCTCCAACTGCCATCTCAGCCTATTATAACTTGGAGATGGCTTTTCTGTGTTTTTAAAGATGAATGCAAATTAAAAAGCATTAGGCTACATTCATTTGCGGTCTTTGGCATATAGGCCACTTTTGGTCCGAGGGCCACTTAAGGCTGCCTTATTTCTTCAAATGACCTTGAAATCAAAGAAAGAGCAAGTTTTAATGATTTAGAGAGCTCTTAAAGACTCAAAAGGAAAAGAAACACAGGGCCTCATTAAAATTTTCATTTAAACATTGAAAAAGCTTTTTGTTACAAATGTTCCTGCCAGGATGCTGAGTTGATACACAAAGAAGACCGTAAGAATGCCCAGCATCTGAGCCAATTTGATGTCAATGCATCTCTTCATCCCTTCATCAGGGACTTTATAAATTACAAGGCATGCGTTTGGCTGTTTTATAATTTTCTTTGCTGAGACTCGGGCTTGTGCGTGTGATAAATGACGAGCTGTGGAGCATTGTGATTTGGTGCAGGGCCTGTGAATGACCTGGGGAATGCATCGTGTCACTTTATATTTAGCTTCTATTTCCTCACCGCCTGCTCTTCCGCTGCACATGGTATGATTTCAGTTTGTGAGTGTATGTGTGTGTATGTGAACAAAGAGTGAGACATATCCCATCACCCCCTAAAATTCCTTCATTCCCTCCTCCATTGCTCCCTTATTTCCCCAACGACTCAGCGCGCCTTGTAAAAACCTTAGCCTGGCTGCTCAGCGCCCTTTAAAATGTAAAGCAATATTACGAAGCCTGACACGTTGATCTCTGTTACTGTGGTATTGTTTCAGGGGTCCAGTGAATGTAAGGAAAGCTGTGGCTGTCCAGAGTTATGTCTGTGAGCCAAAATGTTCACTTCACACTGAAAGAAAATATGTGCGTAAGCTGATGAGAGAGCTGTAATACTATTTGTTTGTTACAGGTGTTAAAGCATTATTAATGCCAAAAAAAAGAAAAGAAAATGTGTCACATATTTTTTCAGTTTTTGGCATGTGGATCCAGCCCCTCCATAACTTCACCTCTCATGTGTTTAGTTATTTACAGCCCTGACAACAAAAAGCCTTGAACTGTTCAGCAAACTACACAGCACCCTTTGTGTCACAGGCAAAACAGGAAATCAGGCTTTTGTCCGCTCGAGATGGCATCAAAAAACACCTTGTTTCATCTGTCTTAAGCAATCCCATCTTGACGCCTTCACACATCCCCATGTGGGGCTGTACCGCTCCTCAGAACAGATTGGGAAACAGCACAAACGATCTGCCGGGGAAGTCCCAGCGGGCTGCCATAACATGCTCATTTGTCGACGTACCTCTGTTGCACAGAGCCTATGTTTGATTTCTCTCAGGTCGCCCCTCTTTTTCTTTCTCTCTTGCTCTCACTCTCACTTCACTTCTATCACTTGCTCATTTTGCCGTCTATATCACCTACTTTCTTTCTTTCTTTCTTTCACTCTTTGTCTCTCTTTCTCTCTGTCCTTGACACTCAGTCTGTGTCAACCTGTTGGCCTGTCTGTCTACGTCTCTTTTTCTTTTTCTCCCGGGCCTGCCTCCCTTTCTCCCTCACACCTCCTCCTCCTTCTCTTTCACTTTAAAATATGTGTTAGTTGGCTGTGTGTCTTGTAGAAATGCCAGCAGTGATTGTATCCTTCATCCACAATGCAATAATGAGGCAGGTGTACTCCAGCACCCTCTATTTTCCTCACCTTCCTTCTTCCCTTTTGTACCTCAGAAATGAGGTATTGTAGCGGTAAACACTAAAAGCAAGAAGGCCACAAGATATACAGAAAAAAAAAAGATTAGATTGCTGTTTTCATATGTTAGTTTGTGTGAGGCCTTTGTTGACACCCGGGTAACTCCACAGAAAATGTTGTTAATGTTTATTTTCCATCTTAAAGGATGCATCACAACAAGAATTGTACCTTTTGTTGAACCAGTGATGCTATGCTGCCAACTGTACAAATAATATATATCTCCTCATTTACCCAAAAAAGCAAACTGAATTTCCTCCTGAGGTTAAAAAGTAAGTTTTACATATCAGTTGTCAGGTGAGTTTAAAAGTTACATTACACCTGTTAGTAGAAAAACAACAGGTCTTGTTCTGGTGCATGCCCCCAAATACAGCCAGCAATAAATAATAAGATTTCATGTTGAGTATTTGTGCACAAGGGACAAAGCTTTCCTGATTTCTCAGGTGTAGCGCTTTGGTGGATGAATCACAGGTGTAGAAGATATTGTGCGGTGGATGGAACCCAGGTGCGAGAGCTATTTCCGGTCTGTGCTGTTAATCACCAGCCTGACGCTGAAATATGGCTCACATTTTAGTGGTTTTAAAATAGAGTTCCCTTGACTGCATATACTTAGGTAGGGAAATAATAATAATAAGGGCAAGATAAAGTCAAGAGACTGTGAAAATGTTTCGCATGAATGTGTGCTGCAGAATGTGTTCTGTTTTATCAGCGAATGTGCGCTCAAAGTCTGTAAGATAATAGAAACTAAAAAGGATTTGATGCTGTCTGCCTGATAACAATAATTTGACAGTTTCAATTCCTATGTAGCAATCAAGGCTTTGATGTAAGGAGCTGATTAATAACTAACTTCACCAATCTCTGCTAAAGGATTTTATGTGCAAATGCAGCCTTCTAAGTACAAAGAACAAATGAGTGAGGACAAGCAAAGTCCCTCTTTTTCCTCAAAACACCCAAAAACACAGAGGCATAGGACATGTGCTCATTCTCTATTGATTTGAATTTCATAGATGAACTCATACATGAGCATATTGTAAATAAACGACACATGAGATGATAAGTGTGTTTGTTTTAAAACATCCTCTTAGTTCCTTCTCTCACATTTCTGTCTCCATTCATTTCTATGATGGTACCTTGTGGAGTCAGAATGTGACAAAGGTTTACATCGGAAACAGACTGTCTAAATATCTGATTATAAGCTGTTTATCCTTGTTAAATGATGACAACATAGTAACGCCAATGCGCAAGTGGCCTCAGATGTGATGCTGGTCAATATCTATTGACAGACAAATCATTGTTGTTGTTCTTTCATTTCGTCATTGTCCAGGCCCCAATGCATGAGGGGCTAAACTGGGAGTGAATGTGATTGGATTTTCAGTCTCCGTCATTAAATTCCCATGCGGGGAATACTAATTCCAGTATTTAGTGTGGTGATGCTAGGGCTTGCTTTCATCTTAAACTGATTCCAGTCTAATTAGATTGGGCATGTGGGGGGTGGTGGATGTATCCGTCTGGACTAATCCCTGCCTCTCTGTCCCAAACATTGTATTATCCAGAGAAAATCCATTGGCTGCAGGCTATTCAAAGCCAGATCTGCCTCCACTGCAGCCTCTGTACTGTATCATCTGGAAAGCTGTGGCTAGAAGGGTGCACTGTGCAGTGAGGGTGGAACCTAATGGTCATGAGTGATGTATGGGTTGCAGAAAACGCCATTTAGAATTTACAGTAAACCTTTTATCGTGTATTAAGGGCAAGACCGCTCACTGCTGCAGCCTCTTTTGCAAAGCTGTATGAACTACTCTTCTCTTCAGAGGTCCCCTTTATTCTACGACAGTGCTGTTAGGTAGCAGAATTAGGTGGCCCCCAAAATACGGTCACATCAAAATGGTTCTTTTCTTAAGGTATTATATTCTATTTGACCTATACACAGTACCTTCAGAGGAGAAGAGTCAGAACTGGCAAATAATGCACTTGTGTATACCCTCCTTTACACAAACACACACACATTTATTGTGTACAGATCATACTGTCATTCTGCTTGTGAATTACTGGCAGACCACAGTGAAAACACAGTGTAAAGGGGTCCTTCCTTCTAGGCGCTGAGAAGGCCAAAAAAAATGAAAGGCCTTCAGCCATTGTTCTCCACAAAGGTCAAACGCAATTCAATCCCATAATATAGCGGAGGGGGGGCCCTACCTCGGCAACCGCCTGCGCTTTAAGGGTGAGCAACAGGAAAGGGCCATTCAGCAGAACGGTTGCACCCTGTGAGCCAAGCACATTCGTCAAGGGCGAGGGGTGAAGTCAGAAGGGGAGAGAAAAAAAAGCTGTTTTTGAGGCTTTTACATGTCGCGGCTGTTTCACTGCACACTGAAGTGTGTTGAGCGAAACAATAAAGGACACAACAGATTCTGCCTGAGTGAAAAGATCCTCATCTTCCCCTTCATTTTTGCTGCCCTTGTGAAATTTCATTAGGTGGATTTAACGACTTGTGAATGTCGGCTTTCTCCGTGACCCTGACACTGGTGGTGGACACGTCTCGCTGGCAGGGTGTGATGTATTGTGTTGAAGTGTTCCTGAGGTGCAATTTTTAATGTGACAGCATCTGTTGACCTTCGATCTAAAAAGTCACCCTCCTGTCTCACTCTGGCATCCATTTTGCTTCTTAGTGTAATTTTAAAAGCATTATATAGATTCATTTGTCATATATTTATCTTGGGTTACATTTTACATGCTTACATGCTTTTATAAACTCTGTTCAACATATCCGCATGGGCCTAACGTACCTGTAATGAGAGGATAAATTTGACCAGTTTTAGGCATTAACAGATGGTCTTTGCTGCGTTTTGCAGCTGAACGTCTGTTTATCCATGGATGTGATTTATTATAGCAGACTTTTCCCTTTTAAAGGGAGGGGTCTAGAGCAGCACCTGATCAGATCCAGATTAGCAGACACTTCAAAACATAATCCCCTGCATCTGCTTAGAGTCAGATTACCACAAATAGCATAATGATGGGAAATACCCATTGTATGATTTAGAATTTTACTGTCAGTAACTGGAATGACAATTTTTAGAGGGATGTTGACACAGTCTAAAATGCAACACTTATCTACTATTGCATAATTTCACTGACACTAATAAAACTTCTACATTGCTACAATATGAATATATATAACATTATGATGTAGAGAAATAAAGTGAGCATTTATAGATATGATGATTTTAAGCATTGTATTAAAATAACATGATAGCTACGTGATTATATATTGTGAATAAGTTTGAGATAAATAAAAAAAAACAATTAATTGGATGTGTGAAAGACAGGCTCAAGAAAATGTACCATAATAAGATAATTAGCTAATTAAAATATGAAAGAGTGAAAATGAGATAAATGATATTTGATGACACCAAACTGGTTTGCAGATACAGTTTTTAATGTATCACAACAATGAGCAACAAACATACTTGATGAACTATTTCCAGAAGTTGTTCAAATACCATCTACAATAAACGTCATTTCAACTATGACAACAGGTCTGTGACAAAATAAAAAAAAGGTTTCAAAACCATGTTATTACCGTGATACGGTACAGTTGAGACCTCAAACAGTACAGTAACAAAAACTAATGCGACTACTCTCTATATATAAAACATCAATAACATTTTTGGTTTAGTTTATTTAAAGTTTTAGCCATAGGGGCTTCTTCTTATTAAAACCTCAGGGTGCATTTCCTATGTAACCCAGATGTTGAAGAGTACATATTGTGTAGGATATGATTGCGCCATGAAAATCCCTTTGACATCCAGAAGAACAATTCCAATTTCAACCTTTTGAAGGCTGTCCCCATAAACATGACACAATCCATCCATTTTTTTTAAAAAGTTCTTTTTTTTTTTTTTGTTTTTGGCTGCTGTGCAGTTGCAATATCTATGTACAGTTATATTGTTGGACCATCCTTTTTGTTGGTTTGTTAGCTTTTACCAGTCCTTGGTGTGGAAAGCGTCCTGTCTGATGCTAACATCTTAGCACATGATGCTAGCTGACAGTTCAGTCTTATAATGCTGAGCCACAGAGTGGGGAAAGGCAAAAAGCCAGAGTTGTGAAAGCCTTTGGAATCAGGACAGTCGCTCATGTTTGTACAATGGCAGAATTGCACCTTGGGAGGCCAGGATGTCTCTTATGAAACACAATCGAAAAGTGTCTTCAGGATTAAAGTAAATGTTAAAATACTAAAAATCCAAATAATGACATTTAAAAAGCTCACACAGAAAATGAAAAACTGACATTTTGCTTTAAAACTTTGAGAAAAAAACACCTTTACAATAATAAAACATAAGAGGAAATGTTACTTGATTTCATTGTTTGAAACAATAACTAAGCATGATTTGATTTAACCTGTCAAACAGTTGCATTACATGCTACTTGCTCATCTCAGAATAGGAAATACCAAAAGCAATACATTTTTGCATTTCTTCATATTAATAAATTTGTACCATGCACAGCCAACTACGAATATGTACAACAGCTTTGCTTTCTTTGTTCACAAGCCTTTTTCTTTCATACAAATAGCCTTCTGTTACTTTGGAATGAATCACATTGGTTTTAATTACCAAACTAGAAAGTGATTCGTAAAAAATTGAACACCCTTTGACAGCTTTCACATTCTTAGTTCCACAGCAAAATAACAAAATAACATAAAATAAAAAGAGAAAAGCAAAGCAATTAATGGATCAGTATTTTGTCTGGTAGAAAGTTGAGAGAATTTATGGCAGGCAAAATAACATTACACAGTAGCAGCAAAACTTTGTAAGGTAATACTTTGCAATGTTGAAATCACTAAATATGGAAAAATTATAATGTTGACTGTAGATCATCAGAAGTGCCCAGAAAATTGATGGGAGGACGTCAACCTATGCACTAAATGGCAGCGTATAGGTGTAACACTGTTTTAAGTCCTACAAGTACATGAAAATGTTTTTAATATACAACACAAATGCTGTTGTCCCCCTTTTAAAGCAGCATATTTGCAAACGTATAGCAAATGATCATACCTTTTTTTTTTTTTTTTTAACATTGTGACCAACTTGTACCTTAACAGTTTCAAGTATACAGTACTGCTTTCATGGATGCACCAATTGTTAAATAGGTCTCTAGATTGTTAGGCATCAATCCTGTAACAAATATGGACCAATATGCTGCTGCAATAGACACAAATAATAATTAAAACACAAACATACATACATACAAACAGAAAAAATCTATTAAATTAACAAATGGCCTACTCAAATGATAAAAAGACAAATAAAAACAAAATAAGTGCACTATAGTCCAGACACAAGCAGGTACCGTAACAGTACAGCAATTCACAAATGAAAAATGTTATATTCACATAATCCGAGAGTCTATCAAAACTAGAGTTATTACCTCTTCAGAAAAGGGTGTGAGCGGAGGTAAAAGTGAGAAGGTAAGAGTTGGCACAGATTAGTATATACTACAAGAAAAAAAGGGGGTGGGAAATAGATACAGCTTGTTGTGATACAAACTGGCAAACACAGGGGCATCATACACATTTACTTCACCATTCTAAATTCCCTCAGTGGCAAAACCATACTGTCTTTGTAGGGCAAAACTAAAAGGATATGCACATCGTCCATTGTAACAGTAATATTGTCTCTTGGTACTCTATACACATCAAGGAAATGCGTCCGATAAAGCTTGACATGTTTTGGTTATAAGCCAAGTGTACCCAGGCTTGTTGCTGCTTTAACAAATGAGAAATGTTATGTTCTGACCTGAGAATTTAAAGCTACTGAATTACACCTATCTAAACTAAGAGAGATTCTCTTTGAGGGTTCTGGATCGTCATCCCATACAGTACATGCTAGCATTTGGAAAACAATCCAGCTGAGGTGCAATTTGCTATCGTGAGAGTTTTTGGCTTGAAACAAGCCCCCCCAAGGGAGCCTGTGGGATTTTTTCCTACTCCATGTTTTTGTATACAATATAAGCTCAGTCAAGCATCTGCAACAGTTCTGTCCATAACAAAAATCAATCAATATCTTGCCAGCATATCAATATGGGAAAAACAATCCTGAGTCAATCATTTGGTACTGTAATTTTTTGGGTTAAGAGAAACTTTGGAACTGCAGTTTAAAAAGTCTTATTTTTTTCTTTAAGCAAGGGATCCTTTTGTCACTCCTACACACTGAACATATCCATTCTGATACTACTGAAGCTCGCGTCTAGGCCAGAGGCCGGCTTAGCCTTGACCTCCAACGCGTTATCTAAGTCATCCAGCTTCTGGCTTAGCTCATTGTCAGACTCATCTGAACAACTCTCGGTGGGTAGTGAGGTTGGAACCCCTGAGGTGCTGCAGGAAGTTGAGGTAACCGTTGAAGGTGAGGAGAGGGGGGGAGGAGGAGAGGCAGACGGGGAGGAGGAAGCAGCTTTCCGGGCTGTGGTGGCCTGGAACAGGACATTTGGCCAGGACTTCATGGACAAGCGAGAGAGATGAGGAAAGGTGTTATTAGAAGAAGCTGCAGACTGCGAGGTAGATGTGGTGTTAGGAGTAGGGGAGCAGACAGAGTGAGGTAATAATCTAGTATGCTCTTTGGCATTTCTCATTGCTTGTTTGATTGTTTTCTCTTTGTGCAAGCTCGACTGAAGGTGTTGGCCAAGTGCTTCATTCCCGTTAACAACCACATTGCAGGCAACACAAGTGTAGTTGCTCACTGCCTTTCGAAGCACTGTCTCTTGCGGGTCAGTAAAAGGATGTCCGAAGTAACAGAAGGACTTCTGATGATGCACCACTGAATCTTCGTCAGCAAAAATCATCTGGCACTTCCTGCATATAAACTCATGCTTGACGGACGGTACAATAAAAGCGTCTGGAAAATCCATGGTACTTTTGGTATCTGTTTTCGGTTCTTCTTTTGTGCTTTCTGTTGAAGAGCCTGTGTTGGTGTCATCCTTAGCATCTATAGCTTCTTTTGGTTTGAAGGAGTTGGTTTTGGTGCTCTGTACGCTCTGGGGTGTCTTCATTGGGGTTGGTTTTTGTTGCTGCTGCTGCTGCTGCTGCTGCTGCTGCTGTAGTTGTTTCTGCTGTTGCTCAAGTTGTTTCTGCTGCTGCTGTTGTTGCTTCTGCAGTGAATCCTGGAGGGACTGCTGGTACTGCTGATACTGCTGCAGGAGAGCTGTTGGGGAGAGACCAGCGGCCATGGCAGCTTGTGGGACTGCTGCTGGGCCATATGGAAACAGGTTCTCCATTCCACACATTGGTGGAAAGTAGCCCCCTGCTTGGACCCCTCTAGGAAGCTGGGGAGAGAAGCAGTTGGGAAATCCAGGAAGAAAGTAGGGCAGGAACTGCCCTCCCAAGAAAGAGCTGGGATCACTTGCTGCAAGGGCATTCTGAAGTGCCTGAAGCTGTGTGGCATCTAGTTGAGTCTCAATTCCTGGTTTCACTTGAGCAGGTTTCTCCTTTTTCTTTGCCATGCTGGGGGTCTCAGGACGTGAGCCGCTCTCATTCTCTCTGCCCTTCACCTTCATCTGAGGTGGCTTGTCTCCTTGTTTCTTGCTGCTGTCTCTCTCTGAGTCTTTACCTTGCTGCTCTGAATGATTTACTGCTGCCAAAGGTGTGGAGGGAACAGGAGGAGGAGGAGGAGGTGGAGGAAGAGGAGGAGGAGGAGTCTGCAGAAGAGTCTTGGTTGGGGTAGTGCTGAGAGACATGGCAGGAGAGGGGGTGGCTGGTGTAGGGAACCCAAGCATGCCAGCACCGGGAGACGCTAAAGCTGAAATACAGTGGTATATAAATATGGAAATATTCAATATTTAAATATTCAAACCCAAATCACTATGGAAATTTGTTTGTATGACAAGATAAAGATGTTTCATTTTTCTCTGGCTGAGTCTTTAAGATTTTGTTATGGATCAAAACTGTCACATGCGCTTTATGATAATTTCAGTCTGCCAATATATTATAATATAAATATACCAAACCTACAATTAGGGGAAAAACAAAACAACACAAACGAAAGCCATGATAAAGATACATTTGTTGTAAAAAAATCTCTGAATTATCAGTTAGCAGTTCAACTCTGATGATGACAATATGCATGCACTAAATCCCACCATTTTTCATTTTAAAATAGTATTTAAAAATAGGACTTTTTGACAAACACCACTGTGATAGAGAATAAACAGTAGTATAGTAGAATAAAATAGTGCATGATAAAGATCAGTTCATAAAGCTTCTAGTCTATTTAACTTATTTTTTCACTGTTCGTCATACTAACTCACCAGGTGTGTTGGGTGGGAAAACAGGAAGTGACGATGGCCCATTGACCCCAGGAAGTAGCACTGGCGGAAGGCCAGATATCCCTGGGTAGCCTGAGGGCAGGCTAAGGCCATGAAGTGCATTATTGTTGTCCACTGCAGTCTGTTGCTGCTGGCCAGGCAGGCTGAGTCCCTCACCAACTTTCTTCATGCGGTCCAGCTCTTGCTGGGCCATCAGCTGACGGACAGTGGTTGGTGCTAGGTAGTCCTTTTCTCTATCCACCTGGTTTCCCAGGGTTTCTTGCACTTTGGTGATGTGCTGTTTGGAGAAGATGTGGTCTCGGATGGACATCCGGGCAGTGTACTTTACACCACACAAAGTACACTCAGGCCTGGGCCCATCTGGTGAGCCTTGACTTATCATGAATGGCTTTCCAATGTTAATCTTGAATTTCTTTTCTTTAGCACGGGCATTCTGGAACCACACCTGGACAACACGCTTGGGGAGTCCAATTTCATTGCCCAGCATCTCGCACTCTTGCATTGTAGGAGTGCGGTAGTCACTAAAACAGGCTTTGAGGACTTTAAGTTGCAGGTTACTCATTTGGGTCCTGAATCTTTTGTGGCCTGGCCTATCCCCAGAATTGCTGCCTTTCCCAGACTTGCTGAAGGGGGTACCTGCCCCAAAGGGACTAGGAGAACTTGGGTCAGCAAGGCTTGATGATTCACTCCTGTCATTGAAGTCATCCATTTCATCATCTCTGTAGCTGTAATATGAGTCACAGTCTTTTCCAGAGAAGCTGAGGGAAGGGCTCACCATGCTGAATTGGAACCTGTCATTGCCACCATCAGAATTTGGCATCAGGCCACTCCTGTCAAGTAGCTTGTCCCCTCCATTGGCTGTGTAGCTCTCAACCTCATTGTTATTACCCTCATCTCCAGTTGTAGCATCGCTAATGGCTGTATTAATCGATGATGTCTCATCAAAGTCCATCTTACTGATATCATAAGATGAAGCTTCTGCTGAATTCATATTAGGCCCTTCAGTTTCATCACAGTTTTCAGCTTTTAAGGATGAAGGGCTTAAGAAGTTTTTTACATGCGACTCAGATGGTCTGACTGGAGTTGAGGATGCAGCAGGTGGCTCATACTCATTTGGCTCAGTCTTGGTAGGCAGCTGTGGGTAGTCAAAGAAATTATACTTATTTGGACTTTCACCCCTTTCATTGTCTTGATTCATCATGGGGCTTGGTGGCAAACTAAAGCCTGCTTGCTTGGCCTCATGCCAGTGTCTAGATCGTATGTGGCTATCTAGAGCAGACTTAGCCTTGAACAGTGCTCTGCAAAAGGGACATTTCTTGTGGGACTGGGAAGGCCCTATAGCCCTAAACTGCCCCTTTCTCTCTCTTGCACGAGTGTTTTGGAACCAAACTTGCACAACTCTCTTTTTCAGGCCAACCTCCCGTGCAATGTGGTCCAACATCTTCCTTGTTGGGTTGGAATCAAGTAAGTATTTGTCATAGAGAATCTCTAGTTGTTCTGGTGTGATGGTGGTTCTCAAACGTTTATCTCTGTGTTGCTCTTCACTACTGTTTCCGCCATCTTTATCATTAGCACTTTCATCCTTGTCATCCAGTTTTCTCTTCATTGCCCCAGACCCGGCAGCAGAGGTCAAACCAGAGCTACTCTGAGAAGGGATTTGGGAGAGACCTCCAGATAACAGCTGGCTAGCCATCAGGGGGTTGTTGGGGTCAAATATCATATAGGGCATATCAATGGGTCTTTCAAGGAACTGGGAGTGAAGGAATTGGTTTTGGGCAGCCAAGAAATGCATGTGCTGGTGCTCCTGCCATAGCTCCACAGTGGGGAATGCAATCTTACACTGGTCACACTGGTACTGAAGCATTTGGTGTGGGAGACTGTTTGTAAGTGAGGAAAGGGCCAGGGAGAGTGGACTTGAGGGCACTGCAGCTGCCTGTGGCTGGGAATGGGGTCTTGACATTTGTGGCTGAGGACCTTTCTGAGGGGGTGGCTGAGGTGTGCAAGCCTTAGAGGGTCTGGGTTCTGGTAGTGACTTGACCACTGGCGAAGGGGCAGTCTCAGTTTGTTTAGGTTCAGTTTCAGGGGCAATGTCTGGCTTGGGGGAACTTTTTCCCATGCTGGCACGAGGGGAGGCCATGACAGGGGAGCTCGAGCCAGAACTGGTAGCAGTTCCGTGGGACTGTTTTGATAACTCTAATGGTAGTTGGACAGTCCTAGCTGGTCCTTGCTCATAAGAATCCAGGCAGTCGTCAATGAGGTTGTCCTCATTGCCTTCCTCATCTTCGTCCTTGTAACACAGCTTTTTCTGGTGAGTGATAAGGTCAAAGATACGTGGGAACACAATGTTGCACTTTTTACACTGGTACTGCATGTTGCTGGTTCTGATATATCTCTCATTGGTCAACTCTTTTTTCTCATTATCTTTACAATCTGCCTGGTTCTCATAGCTCTTGCGAGCTTTCTGGCGTGCATTTTGGAACCACACCACAATGACCCGAGTTGGCAGGTTGAGCACAGTGGACAGCTGCTCAATTTCATCATCCTTCGGATAGGCATTAGTGTCAAAGAAATCTTGAAGCACTCTCAACTGGTAATCAGTGAATCTTGTCCTGGAGGACCTCTTGTTCATGGTTGAGTCAGTTCTGTAGTATTCGTGTGCACTGAGTTGGGGCTCCATTCGAATATCTTCCAATGTAGTGATGGGAGGAATATTAAAATTGTAGGGAGAGTCTTTACTCCGCTGCCTCTCTTTGAAAAGGGTGTTACGGAACCAGTGCTTTATGACTTTTTGGGGCAAGCCAGACTTCTCTGACATCTCCTGAATTTGCTCTTCATTGGGGGAATTGTTGATGTCAAAGTTGGCGCGGAGGATTTTAAGCTGGTCATCCGTGATACGGGTACGTGGTCGCTTAAACTGGGACTGACGGAGGAAGTTCGGATCAAGACCCAACTGTTGCTGGCAGAGCTGTGTAAGGTCTGTGGAAAGAGAGTCCATACTGGGCAGCTGAAGGGCCAGCTGAGGGGGCAGGCCTGGGTGCTGGACAGACTGCATCATTAGAGGTGGGAAAAGGGGCAGATCCAAGGGAACAGGGAGCTGCACTTGAGGAGGTGCAGGAGGGGCAGTTGGTGGAGGAGGGGGTGGTGGCTGAGGTTGTGGCTGGGTTGGCGGTGCCTGGTGAGAGGGTTGGTGTGGCGTCTGATGGGAGACAGGGACTGGTGAAGGTGTTGGGGTTTGCGGCTTGGGCATTGATGTAGAAGAAGCCTGAGGAGCTGACACTGGGGCGGGAGCCGGAGGTGGTGGAGGAGGAGGGGGTGGTGGTGGCGGTGGTGGTGGAGTTTCAGGTGAAGCTGGGTTTATTGGATACAGTTTGTCATAGGCTTCTCTGTACTGCTGGGCAAACTTTTCAAGTTCCACATATGGGAAAAATTGACTGTGCACATGTTCCTGGTGGCTTTTGAGAATAAGCATATTGGAAAAGAGCTTTCCACACATCCCACACTCAAGCTTATCAGTGTTCATTTCCACTTGTTCAATTCCATCTTTATTTTTCTTTTGGTTTTTCTGCCTGTTTTCATTGTACTGGATGACAAGTTCGAATCCAAAGTTTTCTAGCAGTGCCTTGGCTGCATTGCCCCTTGCTCCGGACACAATACGTGGAGGGGGAATCAATGGCTCTGAGAACTTTGACTTTTTAGTGTCTTTGTTGTCTTTTCCTCCATCACTTAATGCATCCCCTCCATTTTCCATCTTTGCTCTGTTTTCTTGTTTTTCCAGGTGGTCCTCTGCCTCTCTTGACATCTGAATTTCAGAGACTGACACAGCGCTGGACTCCATTTTGGCTTTGTGGTTCTGCAGTTGCTGGTTTTTCTGATGCTGAATCTGCGACTGTGTCTGAGAGACTTGCTGCTGCTGGTGCTGCTGAGCCTGTTGCTGGGCCTGAGCCTGCTGCAGCTGGTGCTGCTGTTGCATCTGCTGCTTCAGGTCCTCTAGGAAGGAGCCAGTAAGACCAGGCATTCCAAAAGCTGCTGCTGAGTGTAGAGCAAGCTCTGGACTGAGGTTGAACTCTGCCCCTGGGATGTAGAAGGGAAAGAGGAACTGTGGCTGTTGAAATTGCAGCAATGCTTCTGGGGTCATTGGAAAATGGGGGAAGAAAGCTGGATTAAGGAACTGAGGCTGGAAGAAGGCTGCCTGTTGCTGGAGTTCATGTTGAAGCTGCAGTTGCAGTTGGGCTGAGGACTGTGCTGACTGGTGGCTGCTTGCCTGTGCTACAGCATGGTCAGTAGTTATTGTTTGTTTAGTGTTGTTGTTGCTGTTGTTATCTTCTTTGGGTTCCACAGTGTTTTCTTTGTTAGCAGAGGGTGTTCCACTTCTAGCAGAGTCTGAGTTGCTGTTGTTCCCTTGTGTGCTTGGGGCAGGACTTTTTGCTGGCACTGGACCACTTGTGCCAGTGATACTGCTACTGCTGCTCATTTCAGTTTTGGCTGTTCTGGCTTTGGTCTGGTGGAGTACTGACCTCATATGAATTTCAAGTGTTGAGCTTTGGCTGTAGGCAACATTGCAAATATTGCATTTGAATGGTTTGTTGTCAATACTGTTGCCAGTCTCTTGTGGAACTGGACTTGATGCCTCTTGAAGGACCTTCTTCAACTTATGCAGATGGGAAACTGAATTATAGTGGACTAGTAGGATATTCTTCTGGGTGAAGGACTCCTTACATACTGTGCACTTGTAAGGCCGAGAAGGGTCCAAAAATTTCTCCATTGTAAAGTTGGGCCCTTTTCTAAATGGCAGGGTCCGTTTTGGTTCTGCTCCCATGTCATCTAGCAGGGAGCTGCTGTCACTTCCTGTGGGACTGGGCTTCTCTTCCTGGTCCATTTCATCGTCTTTGTCCAAGTCATGTTCAAAGGCCTGTGCTTCCTCCAAGGCCCTGGCCTCACTCTCAGTGATATCCCCATTCAGGGGCAGATTTCCTATGAGTTGCTGCACCTCAGCTTCACTAAGTTCAGGGTGTCCATTTTCCAAATGCTTCCTAAGGGCCAGGAATGTCCTGAAGCTGCGCTGGCAAAGGCTGCACATAGTGGCTGCTCTGATGGCATGGTACTGGGAATGTATTTGAAGCTTCTGCATTGTCTTGAAGGCCAGACTGCAGTGGTTGCAACGATATTTGTAGACATGACGATCAGATACTGAGAGCTGCTGTTGTTGCTGCTGGAGCCTTTGGAGCTCACTGATATGGTCCTGTAGGGTATCAGGGGACTTGCTGTCATGTCCTAACCCACTGGCTCTCTTCCAGTCTGGGGCTTCTGAGCCCTCTTTTGGGGGCTTGAGTTCATCACCCTGCATGTCCAATTCATTCTTGTCTTGACTTGTCAGCTCATCTTTTGAGGTGCTTCCTAAAAATAGACATTACATTTTGAAAAAATCAGTTATGTCAACATCTTATGAATAGGTTGACATTATTTTTTGAATTATACATGTATATTTTGATGACACTTTACAATCATAATAATAAGAAAAAAATATTAGAAGAAAATAATTCTGCTTACCTTGAGACTTTCCTGACCCATCAGTAAGAGAGGTAGAAGAATCCGTTAAGGGCAGTCCTTTGTCTTGTCCAGTTTGGGGATGCATTACATTATTTGGTGCTGCTGTGTCAGGTCCGACAACCTATCAAGACCAAAGAAATTCCATTATTATATCTCAATAAAATAAAGATTTAAGAATGCAGGGCTCAACTCAAATATTTGTAAATGTTTCAACTTACTTCTTGCCTTTAAAACTAATGTTTTTTTAAAGACTGAATTTGCAACAACAACATCAACAACAACAATCAAGTTTATGCTGGTATCTCAAGAGAGAACAGTAAATGCATCGGAAATGTTTTGTGGGAATCTTGCCCTAAACTACACAGGGGAGACCAGAGGAAGGACTGGACAGTCCTGAGAAATTATTTCTATATTTCAATGTGCATTCACTTTTTTAAGTGTCTTAACACACACACACACACACACACACACACACACACACACACGCACACACACGCAAACACACATCTTATTATCTTCATAAACATTACTTCTACGTACAGTCATAATCAGCTTTTCCACGCAGTCAGGAGCCACACTATGAAGGTGGGTGAGATGCAGCTGCAGGTGAATCTTGTTGCTCAGGACATCCTGGCACAATGGGCAGCGGATCACTGGCTGCATGGAATGCTGGGACATCACATGGAGCTGCATACGGTTAGCATCTTTACTGCTGTAGTTGCAATAAGGACACTGTTGAACCTAAAAAAAGATGATATAATAAGTAGCTGGTTGAGACTTGAGAAGTAATTATTTGATATCCAAGGAAAATTACATTTTGTAGAATGGAAATACTTTTTGCACAGGATGTACTCCTTTAACTGTATCATTCATTCTTGCACTACAGATCAAACTATAAGCATAGCCAGACATTAAAGAAACAGCCAGACATCACATCCTTCATCAAGATTTGCAAAGACCATGCCCCTTGCACTGACAGGGGTGAAAATAAGTACACATCTGCAAAATCAAATTGAATTTTTATAGGGTTTTCCTTTCGTTCCTTAGGGCTTTTCTTCACTGCCCACCCACCTCATCCCACCATGTTTACCTCTCTTTACAATGCCCACCTTAACACAGAAAATGTAGATCAACCATGTTTCATGTAATTCACTTAAGTCTCTCAACTCATGCAATTTTATTAGCAGAAAACACGATTGGCCAGAATTTTTAATCAGGAGATTACAGATGACAAAGGTGTGTACTCTCCCAAGCTACGCCTTGCCCTCATTACAGGGAGTACTCTGAACATAGCTGCCTCCCCACCACCTGTCTTAATAGAATCCATTTCTGAAATGACAAAGTCCTCCCTCCTTACAGGGCCCAGAACCAGACGAGCTAATACTTCATAATCTAATTTAAAAACACATATAATTTAAAGAGATGCAAAAAGGCGGAAAGAAGCAGGGAGGGAGGCCTAAGGCTAGTGCAGGTATTCCACTTAAGAACATAAAGACTGGCCTACTGTGCTTGATGCTAAAAAGCTCCGTCAAGGAGGGGACGGCGGACTGTGTTTAACCCTTTGATGGAAAGCTGGCGCCAGCAACTGCTAAATGCTTAGCTTAGCGTTTCTGCTTCTTACAGTTCATAAGCATCTTCCCATTAGCTCATCACACAGTGACAGCGAAGGTTAGATTTCATTATTGCTTATGAAGGAGAACCTGCCTCATTAGCTATTAGTTTTCTATACCTATCAGCCAACATCAAATTCAAACATGAATATGACTTGCCAGACATCCACTCTAAATAGATGCATGCAAAGTTCCACATCCTAGATATATATATTCTTTGGAAGGGTAAAGATAGTAACAAAGGTCCGTGCTCACTCTCAGTGCACCTCAAACACTTTGAGCATCAGCTATAAACACCCCCTGAGTTGCTGGGAAACTACACAAACATTGTTCAGCTTGTGTATCACAATTGACAGTTTTCTTTTAAAAATGTAAAAACCTTTACCTGCTCATTGGCAGAGGTCTTCCCCTCAGCAGATTTGGGCCTTTTGGGAGGGCTTTCAATTTGTCGATCAGGCAGGAGGGAATGTTTACCCATAGCATTCGGTCCACTAACCTCTTTGGATATGGTATTCACTCCTGGCAGAGGGAGAAAAGGGGGAAAAGAAACAGAATATAAAACATTAAAGATACATTTTTAAAGTCAGCTACTCAGTTATTATTTATATTTACAGCTTGTTTGTCTGTATTTGTGTACTGTAATATAAGCTTAGATACATTCACAATGACTTGTCACTGTGGATCACAAAGTTTCCAATGACTAGAATGCCTTTCAATGACTGATGGCTAAACAATAGATTTATTTTCAAATGCATATTTGCAATGAAAGCTGGAGCAGAAGCCATCAAATGCATAATATAAAAAAGTCTTCACACTTGACATATTAAACATGACTTGACTATCCCAAAGATCAGACATGCATACTGTATGAGAAGGCTGTGTTTTGTAGCTGTGTTAGATGGCAAAGTGGCCAAATAATGTTTAATACACAAATAATAGAGCAAATAACATAAACAAGTCTACCTAATTAGTATTCAGTGGGACATAGGTGATGATTTAAATAATTTGACACCAAGACAACACAAGCGTGCATACAAGCATGGGTTGTATTATTCACATTCATATACACTGACTTCTTTCTGCCCTGAGGACATGTGAAATGGAAAAAAAAACTCAGGCAGGCTCATTATCACAGCACGACATACATTAAATGTTATGGTAATATTATACACTTCATTAGTTCATATACATTTCCCCAGCTGCCTCAACAACTTCTCTGTCTGTACAAGATGCTAAATTTTCGGGGCTCGGTCACGGCTGGTGGAACAGTAGCAGCACTACTTGTGTGTGTCTGTTTGTATGTGTATGTGTAAGCGTGTGTGACGTTAACAACAGGGTTCAATGTGGGGAGATCAGCCTCTGGTTGTATTTAGTAAATGCTGTAGCCGCTGATAAATCTTTCATTAGCCTCATCCTTAGATACAGGCTGCGCAGGCCCAGCTATACTCTGCCACTGCAATTTACCCACTCTGTGAAACACAAAGACACAGCAACAGCAACTCTCCCTCCCTCCGTCTCTCCCTCTGCCTTGCTCTCTTCCTCCCTTTTTCCCTAAGCCATCATCCCCCTCTCTTGCCTCCCCTCCCTCGTCTGGTCACTCAAGGCAATATGTGAGCCTCACTCTTGCGAATCAACGCTTCACGCTAGATGCACAAATGGAAAAAAAGGGAAATCAAAGCACTGATACATGGAGAGGGGGGTTGAAAAAAAACATTTTGTATTTCATATTATTCTGTGGCTCGTGTTTGTATTGGGCGCATATCAATTCCTCCGGCCCGTTCATGCATTTTAATTCTGTTGCATTAAGTAGGCGTTCCACTTATTTTATTTGTAATCCCCTATATCTGGAGCCTGAAATATTGGCCTGTCAAGGAAAGTGACAAGAGGGAGGGAGGGAAGAAAGGAAGAAAGAGAGAGAGAAAGGGGGAAAAAAACACAAGGACACAATGTGAATTTCCAAGAACATCCGAGAATTGCTCTGCAGCTCAGAATAGCGAGGTAATCTTGTCTTCCACTGCCTGTGATGGCCCCTGCAGGGCTTGTGTGTGTGTGTCTATGTGTATGTATGTGTGTGCATTATGTGCTTCATGACAGGCCTCTGACACTCCATTGGCCAGATCGGTCCAGCCTGGAAGCACCCGTCATATCACCTGACCTTTCCAAAGCCTCTGCCCCGCCTCCCGTATTTATTATGACCATTTCTAATTTCAACTTTCAATTTTTGCCTCCGTCTTCCAGTCAATTTGCAACTAAATTACATCCCTGCAAAAGGAGATGAGGCGATTGTCGGACAAGAGGCTGCAAACACATTTACAATGTGGTGGGGGGAAAAAGCCCACACATCACCATTGATTACTGTCATATTGAATGCAAATGTATGTTTGTGTAGTGTGTGTGTGTGTGTGTGTGTGTGTGTGTGTGTGTGTGTGTGTGTGTGTGTGTGTATGTGCATGTGTAACATAAAGATCTGTCCTCCTGGCTTGGATTTGTCTTTGACCTAGTGCTTTCATCAACACTTATGACGCTCAGGAGAAGAAAAACAGTTGGTTAACCTTGAATGTTGAGAGAGCAGTTCTCTCTATGGCCACTTAGGAGCTTTAAATGGCAAGCCCCGTGAGTGAATAATAAAGTTGTTTTGAGTCATAGAATTACATTCAAAATTGTGGAGAGTCCTCCAAGGGTATAATGATTAGTAACATAAATAAATACAATGGCAAGCACAATACAAATGCCATCTATAAATTTATGATAGAAAATCACAATATTTAGTCATCCTAAGTTTTTCATAAATAACATATTTCTTGCCCTCAAAACTGTATGGATAGCTAAAATAATTAGATGAATAATGGGAGTGAACAGGATTGAGTACAAGACAGCAGCAAGAGACTCTCATTTTCCTTTGTCTGGGTGAGTCTGCACCCCACACTTAATGACTGTGTCCTTTTTCCTCCTCCTCCCTGTTCTTTCCCCTCCCTTCCCACCTTCCCTCCATCCCTTCATCCTTATGTGGGCTCCACCAGCTGCAGCCCAGTGAAGCGGAGGGGCAGAATAAACCTGACACCGTCCCCCCCTCTCTACCAATGACAAATGTCTGCATGCAGCAGGACCTTGCTTGATTAGATAAATCAAAAGGTGATTTATGACACTCAACCCCTTTTGCATTGCAGGGGGAGAGAGCGGCACACTCACCACCCATCTTTATTTGCAACTGTCAATGATGTTTAGGGAGCCACGTATACACACACTTATATACACCAAAGTGTGCGTTCAAATGTAGAGAAGTACAGGGCAATGGAGGGAAAGGCAGAAAAATGCACAGAAAAAGAGAGGAAAAATGAGAGAGAGGGAGAGAGGGACAGAGAAGCCCATAGCTCCAAACACCTCAGGATATTTCTGTCCTAAATTGTTCCTCAAAAGGCAGGAGGACCGACAATACCATCACAGCTAATGCTTTTCTCGTGGATCTATTTTAGAATCTGCCCTTTTGTGTCAGAAAGGGTAAGACATTTTGTGCAAACTGAAACAAGCAAATGAGATTTTCAAATAAACAAGCATATCCTTATACCTTATATCTCTACGACTACAACTTTATATTGAATCAGCTATCATCAGGATGGAGTTTTGGAGCAAGCTTTCAAAACAATCAAACTATACCTATTACAATCTTTTTCTCTTTTTTCTTTCTTTTACAAGCTGCAAAACAATTAGATTCCATTCCTGACATTTCATTTCATGAAAATAAAAAAGCCCACAAACATAGAGCAGGGAGTAGAGGGAAAAAGCTGTCAATTAAGAGGGAGCAGGCTGGGTGGCGGCAGCTTGGATTTAGTATTCAATTTAGCTGTCCTGAGCCCTGGCAGACTGGCTAAGGTTACGGAGCAGTAAATCTAGGAGGGAGAGCTGGCCAAAACGGGCCAGGGAGGGCCGGCCAGCATGATTTACTGGCCTCCTGCTCTGAGGTTACGCATTAGGCTGACCCCCGGTCACCTGATAACATTACAGCAACACACTCTGAACCCCAAACTCCCACTGAAGCACTCAGCAGGCCCAGAACTAGCCAGAGGGGAGAGAGAGAGAGAGGGAGAGAGAGAGAAAGAGAGAGACTGGGAAGGAGGGAGATGGAGAGAGGCACAGACAAACTCAGATTGTAAGAGAGAGAGGAGAAAGGCTGTTAAACAGCAGCTGTCTAGTAGTTTGTGTTTTTTAATGACTAGCCTTCCTTTCTCTTCCATCTCCAGCTTGTGTTCTAATGAGAGATAAATATGAGCATGGCCTTGTCACATTTGACAAATCATCTGTGACGTTCAACAAGCTGTCATTACATAGAAAACACATATACATGCACAAAGGAATTGCTGCAGGCCTGTAATTAAACATGCTAATATCTTTAATATATTTTAATCTCATTTTAGAGAGACAGAAAACGAGCAGAGCCCTCATCTCAAGTTGGGCAAATTTGCAAGATGCATGCAAATCAAAAAAAAAGAAAAAAAACTGAAAATATTCTGAATGTGAACGAGCTAATATGGAATATTTAACATCTGATCTTGTTTGCGTGCGATTCCATTTTGTTCACCCCTCCTTATCTGTTCAATTCAAAATTGTACACGAAATTAATACATAACATTCAACTGTAGGAACAATGAGCAATTTCTTTGCTAATTTGAAGCAGGTAGAGATCTGTAATT
>NC_070598.1:16075972-16098472 GCF_027409825.1 Scomber japonicus
CAGCACTAAAAAAGGAATCTCCTATGGTGCCTTGCTTGAGAAAGAAAGTGGATATTTTATCATATTAGAAACATTTTGAAAATATTACTAGTTGCACACATACTGTTAATCCCCATGAAATATTTTATTTCTACACAATGATCAGGTTTACCCTACTGTACAGTAGGAAGTAATACTTCTGGAGCTTTGAACACATGTTCCAGTGAAAACAGCTCTGCCGTGCCACTTCTAGTGGGTGAAACATAATACATCCATGGCCTGAAAGCAGGGACGTTGTGTGACAAAAACTAAATATGTCCAATGTGGGGAACTATTTTAGTTACTTTGGTTTGCCTCTCTTGACAAGTCACTTTTTAATTCAAAGAAAACTTTAATCATATTTACTTTTTTCCTTTATTTTCCTTTAAATAAATATTTTTCATTTACTTTAATTCATTCTGATTGATTGTTGTTTAAAAAAATATTTATATTACAACACAAAGGAAATAGAAATGATCCTGTTTTGATTTTCACACAGAATGATTTTTAAAGGCCTTCCTTTCTACTTCATTAAAACTGATAAATAGAAAATCAACTTAATAAATAGTAATATTAACATTATCACTGAGCCTACAACATATACACATTTAAAATAAATTTGCATGTACATAGTGTGTAGATGTTCACTACTGTACTGTATGCAGATATTGTGTCTATGTACCTCTGTATACCTTTGTAAAAAATCTGCACACGCGCACGCACACACACACACACACACACGCAGCTCTGTACTATTAGCAGATTAGCCTGCCCATCTCTGAGAGTTCAGCCCCTTGTTTGATAATTCTGTGTATCTGCAGTGTTCTGCCAGTGGATTAAAGTGTGTGTGTGAGTGTGTGTGTATATGCATTATTGTGTGTGTGTGTGTGTGTGTGTACAAGTGTGTATGTGTGTATATGTGTCGCCAGCACAAGCTAACACTAATCCTAGCCGAGCCCCAGCGCTCCCTTTCATCCAGCCATCATTTGTCTCCGGCTGGGCTGATGTCACTTTGTAATGAATTTTGAGCAGTCTGAGAGAGGCCAGATAACCAGGCATGCACGCACACACACACACACACACACACACACACACACACACACACACAAACATACACACACACATACATATATATATACACACACACACATACACACACAGTACCCTCCTCCATCCCAGGGATAGCACACACAAATGCAAAATCAAACAGAAAACACTTGCACACAGGCGTCAAATCATACACACACAGTATCATATTCACACACACAGAGCAAAACCGTTAAAAATTTCATGTCTTCTAAATGGGGGGAAGGGGGGTCTCTTTTACCACAAACCCCTCACTTTGCTGGAGAATGAAACTGGTGCGTGTGTGTCTGTGTGCATGCATGTTTGTGTGAAGGTGTGTAAAAGAGCTGTGCTCATCAATCCTGCACTGCCTTAATAACCATATTTTACAACACACACACACATGTGCACACACACAGAGTCATATTCATAGAAATCAGGCAAAGGGTGCATTGAGGTCAGTTTGCATTTGCATACAATCACTTTGGCCATTGTATGACGAGCACAAGGGGTCTGAAAAACCCCCCTCGGAAACATGATATGATTAACCCTTTCACATACACACACACATGACCAAAGACACGCACACACAGACACAGACAGACACATAGACTAAGTGTTGGCGCCGTTGCTTTAAGCGCCAACACATTAAGTGGACATTATATACGCCATGAAATTTTCATGGCAGATGCAGGCATGTGATTGAGGAAAGAAAATTGCGGTTTTGTGTGTGTACATATGTGTGTGTGTGTTCATATTCACAAACACTGTTGTATTTTTGCATTTGCACATGCGTGTGAGTGCTGTGCGCATTTTGCACATGTATATAAACAGTCTATGTTAAGGTGTATGTGTGTGTCCTTGTATGTGTGTGTTTGTGTGTGTGAAAGAGAGAGAGAGTGAGACTGGGACTGCACTCTGCTCCTGATGTTTTATTAATACGTCGGTGACAACAGGGATGAAATATCTCCTGTCAGCCAGGAGAGCCCGGGCTGCAGAAATTGCAATTTTCACTGCTGGTGCTGCAGCGTCCATCTTTGTATTTTAATTCACCCCACCTTCGTACAGAGAGAAAGGAGGAAGGATGTATGTGTGTGTGTGTGTGAGTGTGTAGTGTATGTGTGTAAATGTTGTGTGTGTAGTAGGTTTGAAAGTCCTTCATCACTGGTTTATCTTTTCTCTATACTTGACTTTTGTTCGATGCCAGGGAAAAGCAAATAGCACAAATCGAACAGCATGTTTCACAGAAGAGTCAGAAAAGAAGGGGAGGGGAGAAGGGTCAAAACTGAAATACAGAGAAAAAAATAAACCCTCGAAAATCTCAAATACTGCAAGGTCAGGACAATATCTCAAAAGAAAGGTTAAAAAAAATCTCAAAAAGCAGGAGGAAAAAAATACATCTTTTCATCTCCTTTGTCATTGTGTGCCTTTATTCCTCCACTGCACCACACTGTTAATACATATATAAATATATATTTACATATATATGTCAAGAAAAAAAGACACAATTGCTTTGATTGAAAGCAATCTGTTTTTTTATAAATATTTATATTAATATTTATATCATATTTGTACAGTATCAAATATATAAAATTATTTATTTCAGCTTATACTAAATGTATAACACAAATAAATGTAAATGTGTCTTATCCTGTTACAGTAAATAAAACCTAAATAAACTACAACAAGTTAGTGTTTGTTATTAGTATATAGCCACTATCAACATATTTAGAGAACAATCAATGCTCTTAAAGATGCTTAGTCTTATGTTCTTAAAATAAAAAAAAATGTTTAATTTGTTAGATATAACTAAATATGGTCATTTCAAGTAATTATTGTCAATTTTTGTATTAGCTTATTAAAGTATAATATTGTATTCACTTATCAAAGTACAATAAGGAATAAGAGCACAATAAAAAAGGAGGGTATGGGGTCTGGTGAAAGTGGTCATAGTTGCAGGCAGTGTTTGATCATGACAATACATAGCTATCACCAAAACTAACCTCTAGGGGGCACTCTACCTGTAGCTACATAGGACACAAGAGAAACGGGAGACAATGAACAGAGAGAAGGAAAGAGAGGGAGCAATGAGGGTGAAGAGTGGGTGAAGAAAGAGAAAAAGAGAGAGGAAAGCAGGGGTGATCATCTGGGCCTCATCAGTGTTTTTTTTTTCACTCCTTTCCCCTTCTAGTCGGTTAGATCTGTGGCGAGTGTGTGTGTGCGTGCATGCATACAGGGAATGTGTTTCCACACTGAGGACATTCCCAGACGAGCTCTCTCAATACATCAGCACAGCGTCTGCCCTCTGACTGACCCTGACAGTTGCACACCACATGAGTGTGTATGTGAGTGCGTGTGTGACTATGTGTGTGCGCATGTTTGAGCGTGTTTGTGTGGATGTGCGCCATTGATCAAGTGAGTGAGACAGTGACTGCATGTGTTTGCATGTGAGTTGTCATGTGCAAGTGTGTGTGTGTGTGTGTGTGTGTGAGTGAAAGAGAGAGACGGAGGGTTCTGCGGCAGGGACTCTTAACCATCAACTTAATCGCTACCAGAGGACACGCAGAGCAAAACTTTCGCAGTCACCTTCCACTGCCTCTGTGTGCGCGCATACACACACACACACACACACACACACACATGCAGAGGGAGTTGGTCGGGCTGCGGAGGGTGTGTGATTTTGGCAGCCTGGTGGGACTCTCTTTGATGTGGGTCGGTCGGAACATTAAAGCCGGCCGGTGAGCTCGAGCAAACCACAGACCCTGGGTCCGATTACCATGCAACCAACACCAGCCTATATTTAACCGTTAGAGAAGAAGAATAATTAAGTGACTCTTGATTAGGGATACAGCCAAATCAGCCTGGTTTTTAGATTCAACTATTAATTGGAAGCCAGTGTAACCAATTAGGCCCCTAGATGAATAACTCTCCTGTTTGTCCGACAAATAACTCTGCAAATCCCCAAACAAAACATATTTGGTTTACATGATCTTAAACAAAAATAAGATGTTTTGAATTATTTTGGTCCTAGATTATTTAACAATTGCTCGTATGGCTTCAAATCAGCACACTCAAAAAAATATAATGGAAAAATGAGATTTGGACAGATGGAGGGGGATGAGGAGAAAGATAAATAAAAAGAGATGTTTTGAAAGGAAAGAAATGGAGGAATAGACATATGGGAGATGGAGGCAATGGAGGATGTATTGAAAGTGTCAGCGCTGTGTGTTTGTGTGTGTGTGTGTGCCCTCTAGCTGTATAATGACCTGCTCTGAGACCGCTCACTCCCCCCTCCCATCTCCCCCTAAGGGCCCATAACCGCCATGCCAGGTCATTATGTGCCCGGTGGAGAAGTCAGCCATACAGCACACAACCATAGAGCAATGCCATGCTGAGATACTGGACACGGAGGATCCAAAATGGCTGAATTCATTAGTTGGGAAGAGCTGACTCTAATTTGCTTCTTTAAGGCTAGGATGGTGCTCATTAAAGGGGTAAAAGAGTTTTAAAAAAAACACTTTTTCCCCCCCATTATTGTTTATCTTAAATCATAAAAACTGTGAGCATCAACTGAAACAGTAATTGCTGCCAAAGAAAAATATCATAAGAAATATATGAGAAATACTACAACAACTAGACAGAGAAACTATTACTGTATAGCTGTTAGGACTATTATCAGAGAATATTATCAGTACTATTGTGTCATATGTCGAAAAGTAATAATAAAGTATAGATATGGTCTGTGTCCGGTGTATCTGTGGTAGTAATGCAGCCTTAATGTTTTGCGTAACACCCATGACTGCCATGTCTCTCTCACTTAGCCATGATGTTGAAGCTGATTTCTTCTTACAACTCTGGTCATGTCCCCTGTGAGACTGTGTGTGCATGTGTGTGTGTGTGTGTGTGCGAGCAATAGGGGCCCTGTGATGTCACATTCCTGCGCCGCGCGCGTGGCTCTAGTTTGGCCTCTAGGTTTTAAAGGGGAAAGCTTTGAAACATTACACCATCCCACACAGGCACACAAGCATACACACAGTCACAGTCATGCGCACACGCACACACACACAGTCAAGGGCCAGTGGTAATACTGCCAGAGTAATAACCTTACGGACTTACTGATCTCCCTCCCTCCCGTTCTCTCACCCTCAAATCTTTATTTACCCTACTCTCCCTCTTTATCCCCCCTCTCTCCCCTCATTCTCCCTGTACCTTTCCCCCCGAATTTCAGCGCGTTTAACAAGCATTTAGATCTTAACCAGATGTTGTTAATGTAGCATGTCTAAAATACTAAACATCAACCCAGTGGAGAGGGGCTACAGCTCCTGCACAGGGCCTGGGAATAACTGACATACACGCACACGCTCACACACACCTACACATGAAAACCTCTGCACATAACACACATTTACTCCCACACAGCGCTCAATGTATTTCACGCAAAGAGGTCCACAGCCCACATGCTAACATGTAAACACACACACTGGCAAAAGCAAACACACGTGTTTCCATCCACACGCTCAAATCCACCCACACCCACCCATTTATTGCTTAAAACATGAGAACTTATTACGCCAGCAAAAAATATCTATTGTTTCAGGTTGATTCTGAGAGCCAGACAATAGGATTGTCACATTTAATACGCTCCTGGTGTGAATGTCAATAAGTTGAACTGACAGAATAAGCTGAAAAAATGACTTTTGTATAAAAAACGCTTGTATCAGCAGCTCCAAATTTGCTTTGTTGTTGTCAATTATGACTTCCTGAGACACTTCATTGTATTTTATTTCGCTCAAATTGCCCGCTCCGCTGTCTTGCAGGCGACTAACAAAACACCTATTACTCTTTTGAAAAAAAAAGGGGAGAAAAAAAAAATCATATGAATAAACATAGCCAAGATTAAAGGCTTGGGTGTCTTGCTTGCTGCGCAGACAGAAACTGTTGTTTTGTGTTAAGAGGGGTTTCATTTTCACTGCTGTGAGCACTGGGGGGGATGATGTTAATGATTCTTTAATAGCAAATACAAAAGGTTTTCACAGGACAAAAATATGGCTTCAAAAGGTTCTGTGGTGGAAAAAAAAAAACTGCCGCAACACCTGGCCTTATACAATAGGCTAGCACACCTACTGCACCTACTGTACACCTCCACATGTGTGCAGACACACACACACACACACACACACACACACACACACACACACACACACACACACACACACACACACACACACACACACCTGCATCTTACACAACAGCCATATTGCATTTCGGCAGTTTGAATCACCTTAGGCTGAGTAGGTGAATTGAGGAGGCGGCACGGCAAGCTTACTGAGGGATTTAGGAATAATTTGAAAAGAAGATTCCACTCCTCTGTTTCATCTCCCCCATCTCTTTCTCTATTTTCTGTTTTTCCTGGTCTTTTATGATTCCTCAGTCCAATATTTATCTAGCCCCTGATTATAAACATCTGGCCGATGGGGCAGTCTGCACAGCGGCAGCCGCAAAACACACACACACACACACACACACACACTCTCGGAGACTAACACACATAGTGGAAATATCACACACGCTCGCCAACGTGACCCTGTCAGGTCCAGACCAGAGGATGGAGGGAGGGAGAAACAGAGAGAGAAAGTCGGACCAGACAGAGACAGAGACAGAGAGAGAGAGAGAACTAGCAGCTGAGGGTTAATGGCCTTCCCATCTCTGTGATAAGAATTCATTCTGTTCTATTACCAGCACTTATCTACACAGGCTGCTGTCTTTCCCCTCTCTCTCTCCCTCAAAAACACACACACACACACACACACACACAGACACACACAGACACACACACACGCAGCAAGGGTCCGAGATCGATAGATGAACCTAATGAAGAAAGCAGCTGTTTCTCGGCATACCTGCTCAACTCTATCAGCCCAACAAGATCTCCCTGCCACTTTCATTTGTCTATCTATCCATCCATTTATCTATCCACCTATCTATCCATCTGTCCATCTATTTTTATATCTTCTCACACAGCTATCCATCCATATACCTATCCTATCTGTTCCTCAGTGCATCCATTTATCCTTCTATCTGTCCATCCATCACTACACTGGTAAACAAAGATACCAGCAGGATAGATATAGTTTCCAATTGACCAGACTGGTCCTTGTCATGTATTCAAGGTTTATTTATTTTCCGGGAACTAATACGAGGCCTGAAAACAGGGAATCTAATAAAATGGCTGCCATGGTTTAAGAGAATGGCTGTGTGTGCGTACGTGTGTGTATCTATGCTTAAAATAGGCCTGTGACGGGCAGTGGCCAAATGGATAATGCTTAAACAGATCTTTATCCTATTGGGCTACTGTCCCGTTTTTAGCTGCATAAAAACCATCTGCTTTTAGAGCCACCAAAAACAAGACTGTAATCCTGGATGGAAATCAAAGAAAAGATTTTAACTAGATAGAAAGGACAGATAAAATATAGTTGTAAGATCATAAAAAAGTTGTCTCCTTGTGTTTTTAATTCATTAATTAAAAATGCAGTTTTGTGATCTAGGAGATCTAAAAGAAATGTGAATAATCCTCATTGTGAACAATTACACAAACACTATTTCAAATATAATGTTTTGCATGCATGCTGCATTCAATGTGTTATTCTTATCCAGGATAACAGCATATTTGTGTGGATTACACACAGCAAAATATGGCCAAAAAAAATTACCTATTTTTCACCCATTCATTCTATTCATTTTCAGTGCTTTTCTATGACTGCATTCCTTATTGAAGGAGGCTTCAGTTCAGTCCGGAGCACCACATCGCTCCCATTAGCACATAACAATTTCATATACTGACAATAAGTCCATGTGACATGTCTTTTCCCTTAGAAGAGTGTGCAAAACAAAAATGTGTGCATCATCAGGGCCTTATTATGTCTTGAGGTTAGGGAGTATGGCAGGACTCTTCAACATAAGAAGAATAGAATTATGGAATAAAAAGAGAAATATCTTCAAGCCCAAATATTCATTAGGTTGCTCAGAATCATCTGCAAAATGACCACATGGAACCTGTAAGACATGGGCACATATGCTCACATGCAACACACACACACACACACACACACACACACACACACACACACACACGAATACACAGTCCTAGGGCAACTGCCCCGGAGATGGTATTTGCAGACGGTTACAAATAAGGAGTGTTGGCTTTCCTCTGACTTTCTCAAAAACATGCAAAAAATGTCCATTTCATTACTGGCTAAACAATGTCATATGGGCCCCCACTGGCCCTAATAGAAGCAGACAAAGACAGAGCAGCACACATATGCTTCGAATAAATCAGATTACTGAGGGAGAGAGGGGGAGAGAAAGAGTGAGAGAAAGAGGGAAAGAAAGAGAGACACCGCCAGACACTTAGGGGATTGACAATATTCCTTTTTTTGCTACCTCCACCCCTCTCTTCCCTCCCCCCTTCTCCTTTCCTTCACTTTCTTAACTCCCCGCCTCCCCCCAGTGGGATCTGTTTTAGATTTGAGCCAGTGCTAGAGCCATATCTCTACCTTATCTCTGCTAGCCGTCAGAAAACAGAAAGCTCCATGTTTCCATGCATTAGACTCCCGGCCCCTGACACGCCACTTGAAAATATCACAGTCCCTCAAAATGGCTGAGCAGAAAAATGAAACAGCAAAGATATCATTCAATCAAATGAAATGCAGGTTACCGGAGCTGCATTGATATAATTTTTTGGAGTGCACTCTGGTACGGTGTCATATCAAAGAAAATGTCAGCCGTGAAAATTATGGAAATGCATTTTGGCATTGTGACAACAAATGTCACCCAAAAGCCCCCCAAAATTAGATCACTCTTTGAGACCTACAAGGCATCATTAACTGTAGTTGAAAAGCTATAAGAATTTAAGGGGCTGTGACATTTTTACCCCCTGACCACCTGTGGGTATCGACCCTCATCAAGATATCCTGTTGTGTTTTTGGCTCCAATTATGCCAAAACCACTTCTCTGATGACTGTAAAGGGAAGTATTGATTCTCCTTAAAGTTGTAACAAAAAAAAGCAGAAGAGCGTAGACAGGGTGGGGAATATGTTAACAATTTGAAGAAGAAAGAAAAATCAATATTCAAATGACTCCTAATATTGATTTATAATTAAGTCTTAATTGCGGCTAGGCTTGGACTTTCAAACTGCCCTGTGACAATAGCCAGGAAAGAAGATAGGGGAACATTATTGATACACTTTAACAGTGGTGGTCGCCCAGACATTGATTCAGACATTTTGCGGTGCCTTTGGCATGCTCTGAGGATCTAAATGCACATGCATTTGAGGAAACACTCACTCTCACTCTCACACACACACACACACACACACACACACACACACACACACTCTCTACTGAGCAAAGATGCACACATACCTGCATGCACAAACAAATACACACACCTAAGTGAACTAACACAGCATAATTAACCTTCATCCGGGAAAAGTCAGAGCTGCCTTATCTGCAAACTTCACTGTGCATATGTGTGTGCTTGTGTGTATCTGTTGTAATTACACCATTAGATGTGGAACTGATTGAGTTCAGATGGAGGTATTACTCTGAACAAAAAACAAAACAAAAAGGTAAAAGCAACTTGTGTGTGTGTGTGTGTGTGCATGTGCATGTTGGTGGGAGTTATTATTTTTGTATCCCTGTGCATTTATGTGTGATCCAGGTGTGTATATTTGTTGTTTCTTCATGTGCTTCAACCCATGTGGCGATGTGAGTGTGTGTTCATGTTCAAATCTGTGTGTGTGTGTTTGTGTGTGTGTGTTGGTGTCCCCACGGGCCTAATCAGGTATCAGATACCTTTTGTTTTGGAAGCTCATTGATGGATGAAATCTTTATCTGTGCTATTGATCAGGAGGGCGCGGGTCCTAAACTGTCTGTCTAGCTGCCTGCCTGCTCCAGCTCTAACAAGATTGCCAGGGCCGAGTATATCAGTTAACATTTAATCAATGGCAGCTTAAGACACTGGGGCTAAGGGAAAGAAGCCCACCGCTTCAGCCCCCTGCCCCAAACCATTACCCGGGATTGAAGGGGAACTATGTGTGTGTGAGTGTGGTGGGTGGGGTGGGGGTGGAGGGGATTCCAGATGATTACAAGGGATTGGGTCTGGTTGATCACATGTCTTTAGGGGACAGAGGTATGTGTATGTGTGCGTTTGTGCGTTAGTGTTTACAGGAATGCGAGTGCTGGCTTGTCAATACATGTTAATATGTCAAAAACGCCAGAGGGGGTGGTATGTGCTAGGCAGCTTGTGCCGATCTGAAGAAAATAGGAAAACTGAATGAGGTGACTGATGTGTAGGAAAAAAATCGCCATTCAAATCAACTGAAGGCTTCAAATTGAACTCGCCTGTGTGAAAATATGCACACACACACATGCTGCAGTGGAAAGATATGACATATCAGGCAATGCGTGATTTTTTTCTGCTTCCCTTGCAAAAAGCCCCCTGATGGTAAAATGCAAAAAAAAAAAAAGGAAAGTCAGCAAAAAAGAAAATATGATCAGTTTGACTTTTTTTTCTTTCCTTTTATTTTACCATCAGCTCATCTTTCTGTAAATGAAACCCCATCAGATCTAAGAGGCAGATCCTTCTTCCTCCATCTCCAGCTTTTTCTTTCATTTTCTTATTCATGCTATCGCCGGACCTCATCATCATCAAATCTCATTTTGAGTGAATTAAAGATGTACTTACAGTGTTTGCCTCTGCCTTGTATAAGTGTGTGAATGTGTGTGTGTGTGTGTATGTGTGTTTCAGCAAGAATGTGTCGGTGTGTATGTGTGTGTTTGTCAGGGGATTGCTCTGACGGGGGAAGCCCCTCTCACGTCCCTGCCTTTCGTCCAAAGCCTGGGAGATTCCCACCACCAAAAATCAATGTGTGTGAGAGCATATGTGCGCTGTGTGTGTGTGTGTCAAGGTTTTGTAAGACAAATCTCTCCAGCGTGCGCCGCTTTAGTGCTATTGAACCAGGCTTCGATCACTCGGCCACTGTGAATAATGCAAGGGAGGCTACTGCTCACTTACAGCACAGGATGCTTGCATGTGTGTGTGTGTGCGCGTGTGTGTGTGTGACAGGATGGTCCTTTTTCCTTCTTGCAAATGCAACAGGGCAGTTCTTCGACGTTCCTCCACTTGGCCCTCTTAATCTCGTGTCAGATACAGGAACTCCCACATTGATACTGTCTCTTTGAGTGTGTGCACCACATGTGTGTGTATGTATGTGTGAGTGTGTACGCTGGAGGCTTCTACAGTAGACGGGAAGAGCTTAACTCAAGCAGACAGCTCAGGGCTGCACTTTGACACACCCTGACTCATTACATACAGCCGGCACACAGTGGAATATTGTCATTAAAAAAGACAATTAGATATGAAGTCAAGGAAGCATCGCTTACACACACATGGACACACACGCCTGCAAACACACAGTGCAGGAAATATAGGTGAACACACTCTCGTCTTCATATCCCCAGGTATATGAAGCGGAGATATTAATAATCTGGATGTTACAGAGTAATTAAAATTATTTCAAATGATGAGTGTGTGTGTGTGTGTGTGTGTGTGTGTGTGTGTGTGTCTGTGTGTGTGTGTTTCTGTTAATTAAGCTGAATGATTTGATATGACACAAACCGTAATGCTTTAATGGTGTCCTATACTTGATGTGGCTGGGGGGGACAGCAGCTGATAGGGCTATAGGGAGAGACAAGACGACACACACACACACACACACACACAAACAGATACAGCTGCTCATTGGCCCTGCCTAAGAGGAGCATCTCTTTTTTCGACATAATTATCTGTGTCATCACTTATGAGGCAATTAAACAAACATCAGTTCCTATTTCCTCTCCCTCCGTCTCTCGTCTTATTCCGCTTCCTCATCCTCTTTTCTCCTGCCATCTGTGCTCCCCTCGCCTCTCCTCTGCTCTTTTTTATTTAATCTTATCCTTGCTCCAATCCTCAACTCTTCTCTCCTCTCCTCTCTTCTCCCAATTCCCTCCTCCCTCTCTGCTCCTCTTCCTCCCCTCCTGCGTGACTCCAGACAAGGTTTCAATTTCAGCATGCTGATTGTCTCATTGCCGACTCTATGCATGTCTAACACTTACTGGCACTCTGGGGACTGGCAATACACACCATAGAATGCCTATTACACTCCCACACGTTTCTGGCGAGTGTGTGTTCGTGTTTGTGTGTGTGTGTGTGCGTGTGATTGTGTGCAAGGGGTGATGAGGGTGTAAAATGCCTATTACGCTGAGAGTCTGGTCTCTCTTACACTGGAGAGAATTCTCTGGCGCCTAAAGAGCAGAAAATTGCAACGCTCCTCTTCCTCACTCCCCATTAACCTGCTTTTGAAACAAAGGCCTGGCCAAGGTGTGTGTATTTCTGTGTGTATGTGTGTATCCTTGCCCATTAGGCCAATGCGCCATCATGAGTAAAGCACCCTGTGGGCCCGAAGCAAAAACACCAAGTTCTACCTTACGTTCTTTTTTGCTTTCCTTTTTTTTTAAAAAAAAAACTGCTTTCTATGAGCTACTTTTTGCATATTGCACTTTTAATTTAAACAGCACCTTTCTCTCTCTATTCTGTCACCCAATTTTTTTGAAATTTGTATTTTTATGTACCTAAATGAACCTGTCACTCTTTTTCTTTCTACCTTCTGTTCCTCAAAAAGAATGGCAAAAGCAGATGGCATCTTATGAAGAGCTTTGAGATGACTAAAGCAGTGGGCATATTTGTCTAATTTGCACAAAGACATCCACATCAAAGCACAAATCAAGACCCCGGCTCATTCAATGGATTTTTATCAGTCTATCCATTTCTTGTTCTTTTTTTCTCCTCTCTGTCACATTCCTCTTTCTCTCTCTATTTTCAGAGCGTTATTAGGACATGATAAAAGCAAAAGGGATGTCATGACACGGGACCCCCTGTTAGCATTAGGAGGTGGGAGAGGAAAACGAACGCGAGAACGAGGGGGGAAAAAAGGGAGAGAAAAGATGAAAGAGATTTGTCTGGAAATGATTGCTCACAAGGCATTGATTCTCTGCTTTAATCTCACACAGTGTGCTCAAATTTCCTATTAGGGAGATGAAGAAAAGGAGATAGAGGGAGATGGGCCTTACTCACATAGGTGGGGAGGTGAAACTTGGCATGTCTCCAAGTGTTTCTTTGGGCAGACAAAACAGACATTTCCTGTATTCTGGACACTGCAATAGAAGCAATGTCTAGTATCTTTAGCTGTTTTTTTTTTACATGTGTTGTCTGTTGCTTTAAGGTCATTAGTTTGCTGTGAGTAAACATAGGAGAGTAACAGCTATTGCCACTGAACCACTGGAGGGTCACATAGACACACACACGACAAGCCACTGACAGCTGCTATAGCTGCAAAGCTTCCTCCGGTTAGCGACGATTAGCCTTGGCTATAGGTAATCAATAGCTGCTATCAATTCCATACCTCCCGCTGATGGATGAGGTAAAGGAAACGGAGAGGAGAGTGAGGAAGGAGGGAGCAATATAAAAAAAAAAGAAGTTGTTGCTGCTGCTGCTAGGAATGGCAGAAATTCTACCTGACAAATACTACCTTGTAATGTCCCTGCCTTTGTGTGTGTGTGTGTGTGTGTGTGTGTGTGTGTGTGTATGTGTGTGTGTGTGTGTGTGCATGTGGGTGTGTGTGCATAAAGGCTGCCTTAAATGTCCATCTGTGAATTGTATCATCGCGGCCTGAGATTAGTGGCTGCTTGGACCCAGCAAGCGTATTGCCTGGTTACCGCGGCTCCGGCTCCACACAACCCTCCTCCCATCACCGGATTGTTTGTCTTAATGCTGTGTGACATGGCCCATTGTTTTGTCCATCTGTGGTTAAGAGTCAATGGACAGAGGGTGTATGAGGGGATCGGGGAGAGAAAAGAATGGAGGTGAGGGAGAAGAAAATAAAGAAGAGTAGGGGTGAAAAGGAGGGGGAGAATGAGATGAAGGCAGAAAGAAAAAGGAAAGAAAAAGACGGGGATAAGAGCTGAGAGGTTAAAAAAAGAGTACAGAAAGAGAAAGGTCAGAAAGAGAAAGAGAGTAAGGGAAAACATGCAATAACCCTGTGACTTCAATATGGTGCTCTATATTGAAATTTACTTTACATTTACCACTTCCTTTTCCAGGACCTTAGCATATCCAAAGGTTTGCAGTACCATATGGAGTGGGGCCTTAAGCCCTTTGTGATATCACTGACGTGAAAGACATCTTGGCCATGTGACGCCAGTCCCCTCTTCAAAGGGTTAAGTCATATTTAGTATGCGTCCTCAGAGCCCCATGGCTTTGTATTGTAAATAAGACTAATGTGGCATTGGTCAGGTATGCTAATTCAGATAATCAGCGCAATTTCTGCAAATTATAACTGTCAGTGTGGTGGGCACAGAACCTTGGCGGAAAACATGAGGGAACAATTTAGCCCGGGTAATACCCCTCCACCAAAGAGCTGCTCAACTCAAAGAAAAACAATCGGCCTGAGCCCATACCGCCCCGACACACCATTTCAAAAATAGTTTATGGTGAACGAGGCTCATTTTTTCAGAGGCACAAGTCAGCCTGCTGCCCTTTTTTTCTATGTGCACACACAGACCACAAAGTAATTATAATTCGCTTGGATGGAATTATTCAAAAAATGACCACATCTTTTACTCCCTCAGCCATAGAGAATAGGGTTTTGGGAAATTTGGGGTAAATTGCTACTTGCCGAAAATATAATAATATACATATATGAATGTGTCTTATTTTGATTTGACAAATGATTTAAAATGCAGTGCATTGTCTCCAACTAACTGTACAGCAACAAAAAATACATACTTCACAGAAATCCTCTTGGGTATAATCACATCACTCTCATCCGAATAGTTCTCCCCAGGAACTACATTTTAGTCATGTTGGGCACATAATATAACATTCCAACCTTTTTATTACGCGAGGAATGGATCTCGCCTGACTGAAATCTGTGGACTTTACCTTTTATGTAAGTAACATCCTGTTTCACAGTAAATGAGAGAGAAAAGGTCACAAAGAATGTGTTAACTGTAGCATAATTTGCTGAATGTCAGCAAATCAATATGCAATATAATTGGCTGGCTTAACTTATTAAAGCCAATTCTAACTATAGATATCTAATGTATAAATACATCAGGGAGGTATCATATGCAGCCTAAGGACAAATAGTCAATGTGGAGAAACAAAAGTGTCCTTTGATGAGCAATCAGCTAGTCTTACCTCCTGTATTCTGACTTGAAAAAGAAAATAGCCACCGCTGCGCTAACTCTAGTGGTTTTGTGAGATCTGGGTGTGTGTTGCATCCTTTCTCTCACTCCTCCGGCCATCCGTGAATGTTTATGTAATGACCACAAATTACTGAGACAAACCCTGGAAATAGACTTCTGTCTGAGGAGAGACCTTCCTGAAAAAAAAGGGAGAGAACCGCTGGAATGGCGAAACCACCCCCACCACCCAGAGGAAAAAACAGTATAAGATGAAGGAGTGAAAGTGAGGGAGGAGGGAAAACCTAATGCCTCAAAAGATGCATTGGTGTCATCACATCGAAATGATGTTGGGGAAACAGGAAAGCCCTTTCCCACATTGAAAATCAAATGAATCATTTTTGGTGCTTTGACTCAGTACAGAAACAGTTTGGGTTGGGTACATTTGGAAACGAGCAATGTCCGCGCACTGGGTAACAAGCAAGATGGCACACTTGCTCTCCGCTCAAGTTCTATTGCTTCCTGCTGTACGCATGCACATACACGCACATACACACACACACACACAACTCTAACCGCACACAAGCACATATAAGGATAAGTGTCCATTAGGCTCATTTTTTAGCCTACAGCTGCTATGTAAATGGTTAGCACAGCTACACTAATTTGACTAGGACCTAAAATGTCCCAGAGCCTTATCACTCAGAGAAAACAAAAGACTCTGGACACACACACATGCACACACTCACATATACGTACACATACAGGCACATGCACACGATAAAAGTGTTGTTGGACTCTCTAAGTCAGAAGAGGTCTTTTGTTTAAAAGAGGGACTCAGACAAAGAGGGTCCTCTCCCTCCCTCTTTAATGCATGTTGTGTGGTGGTGGTGGTGGTGGGGGGGTGGTTATAGAGGGATGGAGATGTGTGGGTGGTGGAGTGGTGGAGTGGTGGAGGGATGGATGACAGGCCTGGCTCTCAGAAATAATTACCTCCATAAGATCCCATCTCCCTTTCCTTTTTGTAAGGGACAGAGGGAACGAAAGAAAGAAAAAAATTACAGAAAGTAAAGTATGCAGAAAAGGCCCTAGTGTTTCTGCTTGGTCTGGCTTATGAGGGGCTTTACACATGATGGAGCACAGGGCTAATGGGCGAGGATACACACTTAGAAAAACACACTCATGCACGCACACACACCTCCTCACTGTGTTCTTTCTAGCTAAACAAGTGGTCAAATGGTGGAGACAGAGGCGGTAACAGAGAAACAGTCAGGGGGAGAAAAATCACTGTTACAACTAAACTTCAGAGACTGTTAATGTCTCCAAAAATCCAGCTAAACAAATTGTTCAAATTATAAAATCTATGATGGAATACCCATGACTCGAAATCTGTCATATTTTTCTTTTTCTGCTTGAATTTTACTAAACAGCTCTATTCAGGGCATAACTTCATTATAGAGCGGAGAAGGGCACAAAAAAAATCTAATTTCTCTAACAACTTTTGGACAACCCTCAAAGCAAAATGGTCTCCAAGTTCTCCATGTTGAGAGGCAATTCATTTATGCTTGCTCTTCTGATGCAAACTGGCATTTTTTATAAACTCAATTTTCTTTAACACTTCTAATTGTGCACAGAGAGGGACGATTTATCTCAGCAATGTGGGCACAGTGGCCTTTTTGTCTTTGAAGGACATTGCTGAGAGATCATGGTAAAAAGTTTTCACTGTAAAGTCACTGAGAGTTAGTGTCTGCACATGCATAAATGAATAAGCACGCACATGCAGACGCACTTTACACTCACTGCACAATAGTGTTTATCTAGTGTAAATGATGAGACAACTTGGTCCAACTTTGGGGAATTACAGACTCAAATGGAGAACAAAGAGTGAAAAGGGTCTCAAATAAATACACAGATGCACATATGCACCAGCAAACAAATACACTGACATGGATACAATGCAGGCTAGAAGAAGTGTTGCATGTATACCTCTGTCTTTGTTTAAAACACCTATACCTTTTGTGGTGAGTCTCTGCAGTACTGTATCCTTAATTAGGCCATAAAATCAGCATCAAAATTGTTTAATGAAAGCTATTAACATGTACATAAAGTCCAGAGCATTAGAACTCTTATTCCCAAATGGGCCTATAATTATCTGGCTCAGTGCCAGGTCCCAGGCTTTAAGAGAAAGATACCGGTCAGCACTTAAATTAATCTTTTTCATACCAGTCTCTAATGAACAGAAAGTGCTCGAGTCAGGAGTTGTAGCCCCAGAAAACTAACAGCACGCATACACATGCACGTACACACAAATACAAGATCCTTAAACTGAATACTGGCTGGAAATGTTGCCTACTATAGAGCCTTTTATATCAGTGAAAACATTCACTCCATTTATCACTCTAGGAGCCTAAAGCAGCTATAATCTACCTTTTCTTCCACATAAAATAACCTAGTATGTAATGATAGCGTTTGTTGTTGTAACCTAAAACACAAAGGGCTCAGCTAATAAACTTCTAAAAATGTACAAATACCAAAAAAAAGTAGTTTTATTCCATAACTATAGAACAAGATTAAAACCTCTATTCATTACATTGACTTTCAGTGTTTGATCTCCGGTTGACAAACTCGTGCTGTCCTGGGCCTACACCTGCCAAATGTGTACGCTGTTCAGGGAAATGCCATTGAAACATTTACCATGTACCTTGTGAAAGAATACTGTTGTTCACTAAAAATTATATAGAGTGGGCAAAAGGAGGGCATCCAAAAAAGTGGCTTAGCATTTTGGATGCCGCCAGCGTCCGTTTCAGCTTTGCACTAGCTTCCTCATGGAAATTCACCATGTGGCATCAAAGCCAAGGTATAAAACGAGGGCCCAAGCAACAAATATGGTGTGTTTTAAGAGTGGAACATTTGAAATAGGTGCAGCGGGCGAATATTGCTTTTGACAGGTTTAAAACCTGGTTGTGCTCACTGGTCTGAGATGTAAAAAGGAGAGGAAAAAAAGGCTTGAAGCCGGGCTTGTGTTCTAGATGAAAAAAAAAACTGACAGGAGCAGGAGAGAGCGGGAGATGGAATAAGCAGGACAAAAAAGGGAGAGAGAGACAGATACAAAAAGAGAGAAAGAAAGGGATGTTAAAATGTACGGTAATGATTTATCTAAGCATGCTTTTCTGCTGCACCCCAAATCTCATCGAAACTTTGATCCGTGTGTAATTAAAACCAAAAGTACACCGGCAACAGTCTCCATTTCAGGATTGGGAGCTCTTCTCCTGTTCGTGTGTGTGTGTGTGTGTGTGAGTGAGTGTATGTGTGTGTGTTGGGATTCACATATGTTTCTAAGCACCGGGCCTCCATCTGTTTTGGGAGTACATGTACAGTATAAACAGGACACTTTGGGGAGCACAGATTCATGTTAAAATACACACTGACGCACACACATATACACAGAGATGGATGTATGGACTAATGCTATGCTGGAATGCTATTCAAAATGTGTTACCCCACCCCTCCACCTCCACCCCCTCACCCCACCCGCTCCTTCAGGTCAAGCAAAGCAAAAACAAGTTAAGCGCTCATTTTCTCCCGGCAGCATTAACATAGGGATGACTAAATAATGGACCCTGACTCTCCGTCTTCTGGTTTAAATTACAGCGCAGCCCCCTCCCCTTACACCCTGCAACCCCTCACCAACCATCCAACCCCCACTCAAAGAAAAACGATTAATCTTTTTTTTTTTTTTTTTTTTTGTCTCTCTGAATGTTTTACAGTTCTGTTACACTTATTAGCTGCTGGCAGGACGGAGACTCTTAAATGAAAGCCAAATTGCTTTGGTCATGAGAAAGGAAATGAAAGCTCACTCCAGGGAGAGACTGTGTAGCCGTAGCGTACGTGTGTGTGTGTATGTGTGTGTGTGTGTGTGTGTGTGTGTGCGTGCGTTTGAGTAACCTATGAGTGTGTGAGTAATGTATGTGTGTAGAGGCCTTTTCACTATGAGATCCTCCCAAGGTGAAATTTCATAAGCTGACTGCCTGCCTGCCTGGGATGTCCCTGTGCACGGGACAGCGTGTGTGTATGTGTGTGTGTGTGTGTGTGTGTGTTGCAGATATAAGCGCGGCAGCCTAATAGGAACAGTATGCTCATTTTGGAGAGATTAGGAGGAATGGACGGGTCTGTATCGAGAGACGTGATCTGGATATGAAGGCCAAAGGCGGGAGGGAGGGTGGGAGGGAGGTACAAAGATTTGACAGTATAAAGAGGGAGTGGTGCAAGAAAAAGACTAAAAGAGATGGGAGGAGTGTAAGGAGTAAAAAAAGATGGATCTGACTACAACTGAAGAAAACTGTCATAACGTCAGCAGCAAATTAAAATCAGAAATTTAGAAGAAAGAAAAAAACGCAAGCAATGTGTGTGTGTGTGTGTGTGTGTGTGTGTGTGTGTGTGTGTGTGTGTTGCATGGGAAAAAAACAACAAAAAACTCTCAACTCAAGCAACCAGACAAATGAGGTTAACAAGACTAAGTCAAAGCCTAGAATATGGCTGGACCTTGCATGACACACTAGAGCTTTTACTTTGTAACAGATACAGGAAGTGGCAGCATTCGGCCGACCAATGGTGAAACTTCATCACTCAGTCACTCAGTCACTCAGTCAGTCACGGACTTTCGCATTTATAGGGCTGGCTCCGCTGTTGCGGTCCGGCCAAAAAAAGCACAGACCTTGGCTGGAAGGACACTCCTTGACGTGGAACAGCTCGTGGAAGCTCAGTCCATCCTCGTCTCCTCTCAGGCCTTGCTGGTGCAGCTGGAGTTTCCTCAGTCCCTCGTTCTGCTGGTGGCGAGCTGAGCGGGCATGCTGCACCAGGTTGAGGCGGGCCTTGGTGGAGTAGTCGCACAACGTGCAGTAGTAGACACACGACTCAAGGTTGTACGTGCTATCCTGCTTCTGCAAGTACTGTGGAACAGAAGAGAAGAGAATGCAGCTGTTAGTTTCTATTCACATTTTAGGGCATCCTATAGCCAATGCAAGAAGTTGTAGTTGCAACAGCTCCTTTAATTTCCTTCGAGCATTTCTTTTATGGTTATGTTTTCAATAATGTGATATGACAGAAGATATTTGGGTGACTATCAGTGAAACAAGTGAGGCTTGTCTGCAAAATCATGTTCTTAGCCTTTTGTGCTTTAAGGCTATAAAAGTCTTTCATTCTACTCTGGTTCCAGCTTGGTTCCAAAAATCCAACGCCCAGAAATCCCACTTCCCTCACTTCAAACAAGCCAGCAGAGAGTCAATGGGTAACGTCTCAGTCACTCGGCCCATTATTTTTTGCAGTATATGCGCCTTACACTTTGCAGTAAGTGATCTACAGCAAGTTTAATAAAGCAAAAATACCACAAGCAATCTTTGATATAGCTGTTAATTTCATTTTAGATTTTACTACAGTGTCATTTAGTGTCTCCAACATAAGATTATTCTAGTTAGCAAGGTTCCTGAATCCTGTTACAAAAATCTGTTGCACAAGCAAAACCATCTCCGACTATAGCACATAAAAAATGAAATTATATAATAATGTAGGAAAAAAAGCAAGATCGAGAGCTATAATTAAATCCAGTGGACAAAGATCATTTTGTTAGATAACTTTAAATAGAGGGAATATTATTAACATTGTAAAAGTTTTCAGTTGCTGTGTTCGTGTCCAGGCATTATAAATTAACTGGATATGTTTTAGGTGACATACAGATTAAAAACACACAAAAAGTCAAATAAGGGCTTGAGTTAAGAATGCTGTTTTTGTCTTTAACACGCACATTGTCCAGCTCTCCTCATTGTTGGCAGCTGCGGGGGTTTCTCATTCAACGTGTGCTGTCAGTTGCAAGCCCTTAATTTCCAGTTGCCTCTTTAATGGCATTGCAGCCATGCAAAGCTACCCCCTACCTCTTGCCCTGCCCTCAGTGTGTGCGTGTGAGCAAACACACACACACACACACACACACACACACACACACACACACACACACGCGCATACATGCACACACAGCCCCCATCCCACCTTGCTCTACTCCCATACACCCAGTCAAGCCAAGCATATCAAGTGTGCCTCTGTTGTTGCTGCCGGGCTAATGAACAATGCACAAAAACAAAAGACCAGGCCAAGCTTTTATTATCTGATCCTCTGTGGAGGGAGGGGGAGAGACAGAAAGACACAGAGAGGAAAAGAGAGTACAGCAAAGAGACAGAGTCACAGAGGTGGCTCACGGAGGTTAGTTTATGCTTTGTTAAGATTTATTCATACAGCCAGGTGAAAAACAGGTGCAGGGTTCCGTGCATGAATTAGTACACATAATGGTGTGTGTGTGTGTGTGTGGGGGGGGGGCAAGCTAACTCTACAATGTCTCTCATGGCTCATAGGAAAGATGTTTCATTCCTGAAACACATAAAAAGCAAGCAAGGTAATATTTTCTCCTGAGCTTTGCTGCATCATATTATATGGAGCAAGGAGAGAGATTGGAAAAATGTATGTGTGGGAGGAGTGTGTGCGTGTATGGTGGGAGGAGTGGGGTGGTGGGGCGCAATTAGCTGCAGGTGTGTGAGTTCTAACCCCCCCCTCCCCTTCCCCTTTTCCTCCTTTGACAAACAGGGATTAGCAACATAGCTACAGCCGCTAACACATCTTTTCTCTCTCTCTCCCTCTTTCTTTCTTTTGTAGGAAATCTTACAAGGTTTTTCTCACGAGACGGTGGGACGTCCCCTCGCAGTCAGAGGCCCTTTCAGAAGTCTTAAGTTTTAATTAAGTCGGAGTTGTCAGAAGAAAGCTCCCCTAGTCCAGAGCTCAGGGCCATTAATTACAGCTATCTTTGTTTCTCTGTGAAAGGAGGCCTCCCTCGCTCCTTCTCTCTCTCTCTCTCTTTCTTTGCTTCTTTTCTTTCCTCCCCTCCCTCCCCCGCAGGAGAACTGTGCTGCTGAGCCTTACCGTGGAAACCACACACATGTGCTCACGGAAGCAAACATATATAAGAAAGTTTATTGTCACATCTTTCTTCAATGTCTCTCTATTAAAATATTAACTTTTCCAAAAAAAAAAATCTCTTCAATTGTTTGTATGTAAACATAAACATAAGGATGCTTTTCACTGCTGTGTGACATT